>NC_092054.1:118416445-118716445 GCF_003086295.3 Arachis hypogaea | reverse complement strand
GTGGAGCTGGAAGGGAGAATGAATGATTCACAACATTCATTCACATTAGTTAGGTTTTAGATGTAGTTTTTCTAGAGAGAGAGGTTGATAAACCCATATTTTATGATGTATTTTGTGCCCAATTCAAGTGATTTATTCAATCCCTCACCCACTTATTCATGTATATTGCATGGTTTCACTTTCCCTTCCTTATTATGTGATATATGTGAAAAACGTGTTTCCTATGCTTTAAAAATATTAATTTTAATTACCCTTTATTACCATTCGATGCCGTGATTTATGTGTTAAGCATTTTTCATATCTCCTAAGGCAGCAATGGCTTAAAGAACAGAAAGGAAACATACAAAAATGGAAGGAAAGCACAAAAATAGAGTCTTGAAGAAAAAGGCAGCGACGCGAACGCATGGAAGACGTAGCCGCGTGCCTAGCGCGAAAAGGCAGCGACGCGAACGCGTGACCGACGCGAACGCGTGCCTTGAGCAGAACGCAAATGACGCGTACGTGTGACCAACGCGACTGCGTGGAAGAGCATAACTCCAGATGACGCGACCGCGTGACCCACGCAGACGTGTGACAGACGCCACGTGCAGAATCTGCAGAAAATGCCCCCAGCGATTTTTGGACGCTTTTTTGGCCTAATTCTGAATCCAGAAACACAGAATATAAGCCAGAGAATGGAGGAATCAAAAGGGGAGATCAGACATTCATAATTTTAGGATTAGATGTAGTTTTTAGAGAGAGAGAGGTTCTCTCCTCTCTCTTAGGTTTTAGGATTAGGATTCCTCGTAAAGGATTTAGGATTTCAACTTCCTCTCAGGTTTAATATTCCTTTTATATTTTTATTTATTCTAGTGCTTTTATTCGTCTCTGACTTATGTTACCAATTTGGCTCATGAACTCTTTATATTTAGATTGATTTTCTTTTATTAATGCAATTGAGGTATTTCAGATTTATCTTTAGCCTTTTTATATTCTTGGCTTTAATTGATTAATTAGAGACTCTTGAGTTATCAAACTCATCGTGATTGAGAATTGTTATTTTTGCTAATTGAATTGAATCCCACTAACTCTAGTCCTTTCTTAGGAATTGATTAGGACTTGAGGATCAAACTAATTAGTCCACTTGACTTTCCTTTGTTCTAGTAAAGGTTAACTAAGTGGGATTAAAACTCAAATTCTCATCACCATCGATAAGGATAACTAGGATAGGACTTCCGAATTTTCGAACCTTGCCAAGAGTTTTATTAATTATTAATTTATTTTCCCTGCCATTTAAATTACTTGTTCTTTATTTTAAAAACCCAAAATTCTATCTTTTCCATAGCTAATAATAAGAACACCTCCCTGCAATTACTTGAGAAGACGACCCGAGGTTTGAATACTTCGGTTTATAAATTTATTTGGGTTTTGTTACTTGTGACAACCAAAACGTTTGTACGAAAAGATTTTCTGTTGGTTTAGAAGCTATACTTGCAACGCGATAATATATTTGTGAACTTCTTTACCGATAGGAAAACCGGATCGTCAAAATGGCGCCGTTGCCGGGGATCGAACCCGGGTCGTCCGCGTGACAGGCGGAAATACTTACCACTATATGTGATAAACCCATATTTTATGATGTATTTTGTGCCCAATTCAAGTGATTTATTTAATCCCTCACCCACTTATTCATGTAAATTGCATGGTTTCACTTTTCCTTCCTTATTATGTGATATATGTGAAAAACGTGTTTCCTATGCTTTAAAAATATTAATTTTAATTACCCTTTATTACCATTCGATGCTGTGATTTGTGTGTTAAACATTTTTCAGATCTCCTAAGGCAGGAATAGCTTAGAGGACAGAAAGGAAACATTAAAAAATGGAAGGAAAGTACAAAAATGGAGTCTTGAAGAAAAAGACAGCGACGCGAACGCATGGACGACGCAGCCGCGTGCCTAGCGCGAAAAGGCAGCGACGCGAACGCGTGACTGACGCGGACGCGTGCGTTGAGCAGAACGCAAATTACGCGTACGCGTGACCAACGCGACCGCGTGGAAGAGCAGAACTCCAGATGATGCGACCGCGTGATCCACGCGGACGCGTGACAGACGTTACGTGGAGAATCTGCAGAAAACACCCCCAGCAATTTCTAGACCCTTTTCGGCCCAATTCTGAATCCAGAAACACAAAATATAAGCCAGAGAATGGAGGAATCAAAAGGAGAGATCAGACATTCATAATTTTTAGGATTAGATGTAGTTTTTAGAGAGAGAGGTTCTCTCATCTCTCTTAGGTTTTAGGATTAGGATTCCTCTTAAAGGATTTAGGATTTCAACTTCCTCTCAGGTTCAATATTCCTTTTATATTTTTATTTATTCTAGTGCTTTTATTCGTATCTGACTTATGTTACCAATTTGGCTCATGAACTCTTTATATTTAGATTGATTTTCTTTTATTAATGCAATTGAGCTATTTCAGATTTATCTTTAGCCTTTTTATATTCTTGGCTTTAATTGATTAATTGGAGACTCTTGAGTTATCAAACTCAACATAATTGAGAATTGTTATTTTTGCTAATTGAATTGAATCCCACTAACTCTAGTCCTTTCTTAGGAATTGATTAGGACTTGAGGAACAAACTAATTAGTCCACTTGACTTTCCTTTTTCCTGGTAAAGGTTAACTAAGTGGGATTAAAACTCAAATTCTCATCACCATCGATAAGGATAACTAGGATAGGACTTCCAAATTTTCGAACCTTGCCAAGAGTTTTATTAATTATTAATTTATTTTCCCTGCCATTTAAATTACTTGTTCTTTATTTTAAAAACCCAAAATTCTACCTTTTCCATAGCTAATAGTAAGAACACCTCCCTGCAATTCCTTGGGAAGACGACCCGTCATTTGAATACTTCGGTTTATAAATTTATTTGGGTTTTGTTACTTGTGACAACCAAAACATTTGTACGAAAGGATTTTCTGTTGGTTTAGAAGCTATACGTGCAACGCGATAATATATTTGTGAATTTCTTTACCGATAGGAAAATCAGATCGTCAAAATGGCACCGTTGCCGGGGAATTGCAAACGTGTGTCTTATTATTGGTTATTGTAAATATTTTTTTTCTGCTTGTTTATTTGTTTCTGTTTTTATTTTTAATTCTTATTAGCTACCATGAGTTCTCACCCCTCTCGCTTTGAGTTTGGTTCTAATATTGTTGAAGGGATGCATCAAGGTCAGAGCAGTCAAGGATGGATATAGCCACGAGGACTTGATCAACCCTTTAGGCAACAACACCCTCCACAGTATCACAGACGACGACCATTCTACAATGCATGCCAAGGAAATAGATACGGTGGATCCCGTTGTAGTTACCAACGAGTTCCACCTTGTGCTTATGAACTACCCTGTCAACATAGCTTTGAACCACCCCACTCACAAGTTCCTTTTCACCATTCACCACCATATGACCCTTATGCACCATAATTCCAATCCAATTACTCCCAAGAACCACCACATTCTTATTATGAACCCTCCCAACCAATGAACCCTCATATCCATTCCAACCTCCAATGGATGACAAACTTCGTGTTCTTCTTCAAGGGCAAGCGAAGATGCAAAGGGACGTAGTGGAACTCACTACTGCCTTAACCGAGGTGGTAAAGAAATTAGCTTCCCAACATCTGAGCACTCAGAGTACTCCCATGGCTACATGTGGAGAATCAAAAGAAGAGTGTAGCATGAAGGAGACACTAGAAACTTCGATGGACAATGAGGAGCATGGCTTTGTATTGGAGCAAGTGGAGGAAGCCATAATAATTATAGAGGAAGAAGTGGTTGAAGATTTAGGAGATGATGAACGTCCATGGGAATCGAGAACTGTAAAGGATTCCGTCGAGAAGTTCGAATTTGATGCCAAGGAGGATAGTGCACAACCTCCAAAGCATATACCTTGTGAAAAATTGGACGGAACAGACCAAGAAATTGATTTCTTAAGCAGTGATGATCATGAATCAACCTCTCCTAGTCATGAACTTGCATCTGCAACTGAACTCCTTGAGCCTAAAGAACTTTATCCAAGTGAATACGAAGATGATGTCGAAGTAGATTTCTCTCAACCTCCAGCTTATGACTTGAGTAACGAGGAAGACATAGAAGACTTTGATCAAGACGCAATTGCAGTTGAAGAATTTTGCAAAGAAGTGGAGGAATTCACAGAAGAATACAAGGGAGTAGAGCTTACAGAACCACTGGAAACACGTATCCCAAGGCCAGTACCACCTAATACAAGCTTCAAGTGGGTACAATATTTAACCTTTATCTATACTTTTCCACTTGAATATGGTTTGCTTGAAACAGATGGCCAGCTTAGAGCTCTCTGCGGCTTTAAGAGTAAGAGGGAAATGGCTCGTACTCAGAGCTGGTGTGCAAGATTCAATAAGGTTCCACGCTTCAATTCGAAGTGCAAGGATTGGTATCAAGTCCAATTGAATGGGTCTCGGAAGACATTTGGTCATCTTGGTGAGAATACAATTTCTAAACCGCCTGGATGGAAGAATATAGATCAAGACAAAGGCGGATTTAAAAGCAAAGTTTGGGATCCTAGAATCTATTCTGACATTCGTCACCCCGGGAGCCTGAGAATCTGTTTGAAGCTGCTCAAAAGCTTTACATGCCTAGTTTGGGACCCCGGAGGCTGCTGATATTCCAAACATTGGTGGAGATTTCTGGATGAATTGAAGCACAAGCCACCATAACAGGAAGCTCATCAAATGTCCAACTTAAGGACTTTAACTAAAAGTGCTAGGTGGGAGACAACCCACCATAGTACGATAGTTTCTTTTTCAATTTTATTTCATGTTGTTTGTTTTTATTTTATTTTATTTTCATTGAACCTGGAAGTATTCATAGCATCTACATTAGCACTTCATATTGCATACTGCATAATTGCATATATAAAAAAAAGAGAGATCACCTGATGAGCGGATAATTTATATGCTTTTTGGCATTGTTTTTAGTATGTTTTTAGTAGGATCTAGTTACTTTTAGGGATGTTTTCATTAGTTTTTATGTTAAATTCACATTTCTGGACTTTACTATGAGTTTGTGTGTTTTTCTATGATTTCAGGTATTTTCTGGCTGAAATTGAGGGACTTGAGCAAAAATCAGATTCAGAGGTT
Organism: Arachis hypogaea; assembly: GCF_003086295.3. Classification (NCBI taxonomy): domain Eukaryota; kingdom Viridiplantae; phylum Streptophyta; class Magnoliopsida; order Fabales; family Fabaceae; genus Arachis; species Arachis hypogaea. Next base: position 118,711,286 of record NC_092054.1, on the reverse strand, counting down.
GAAGAAGGACTGCTGATGCTGTTGGATTCTGACCTCCCTGCACTCAAAGTGAATTTTCTGGAGCTAAAGAACTCAAAATGGTGCGCTTCCAATTTCGTTGGAAAGTAGACATCTAGAGCTTTCCAGAAATATATAATAGTCTATACTTTGCTCGAGTTTAGATGATGCAAAAGGGCGTTGAACGCCAGTTCTACGCTGCAGTCTGGAGTTAAACGCCAGAAACACGTCACGAACCAGAGTTGAACGCCAAAAACACGTTACAACTTGGCGTTCAACTCCAAAAGAAGCCTCTGCACGTGGAAAGCTAAAGTTCAGTCCAAGCACACACCAAGTGGGCCCCGGAAGTGGATTTATGCATCAATTACTTACTTCTGTAAACCCTAGTAACTAGTTTAGTATAAATAGGACTTTTTACTATTGTATTAGACATTTTATGATTTTTAGTTCATCTTTGAATCATATTGATCACGTTTTGGGGGCTGGCCTCTCGGCCATGCCTGAACCTTCCACTTATGTATTTTTAACGGTAGAGTTTCTACACTCCATAGATTAAGGTGTGGAGCTCTGCTGTTCCTCATGATTTAATGCAAAGTACTACTGTTTTATATTCAATTTAACTTATTTCGCTTCTAAGATATTCATTCGCACTTCAACATGAATGTGATGAACGTGACAATCATCATCATTCCCTATGAACGCGTGCCTGACAACCACTTCCGTTCTACCTTCGATTGAATGCGTATCTCTTGGATCTCTTAATCAGAATCTTCATGGTATAAGCTAGATTGATGGCGGCATTCATGAGAGTTCGGAAAGTCTAAACCTTGTCTGTGGTATTCCGAGTAGGACTCTGGGATTGAATGACTGTGACGAACTTCAAACTCGCGAGTGCTGGGCGTAGTGACAAACGCAAAAGGAGGGTTAATCCTATTCCAGTATGATCGAGAACCTCAGATGATTAGCCGTGCTGTGACAGAGCATTTGGACCATTTTCACAAGAGGATAGGATGCAGCCATTGACCACGGTGATGCCTCCAGATGATTAGCCATGCAGTGACAGCGCATCGGACCATTTTCACAGAGAGGATGAAAAGTAGCCATTGACAATGGTGATATCCTTACATAAAGCCAGCCATGGAAAGGAGTAAGACTGATTGGATGAAGACAGCAGGAAAGCAGAAGTTCAGAGGGACGAAAGCATCTCTATACGTTTATCTGAAATTCTCACCAATGATATACATAAGTATTTCTATCTTTATTATCTGTTTATTTATTATTATTTTCGAAAACTCCATAACCATTTGATATCTGCCTGACTGAGATCTACAAGATGACCATAGCTTGCTTCATACCAACAATCTCCGTGGGATCGACCCTTACTCACGTAAGGTTTATTACTTGGACAACCCAGTGCACTTGCTGGTTAGTTGTATCGAAGTTGTGAATGAAAAACGATTTATTAAGACGCGCGTACAGAGTTTTTGGCGCCGTTGCCTGAGATCACAATTTCGTGCACCAAGTTTTTGGCGCCGTTGCCGGGGATTGTTCGAGTTTGGACAACTGACGGTTCATCTTGTTGCTCAGATTAGGTAATTTTCTTTTTGTTTTATTTCCAAAAATTTTTCAAAATTTTTCAAAAATCTTTCAAAAAAATTTCTCATCTGTTTTCGAAAATTATTCTAAATTTTTAAGAATGAATTCTAGTGTTTCATGAAGCATGTTGAAGCCTGACTGGCTGTAAAGCCATGTCTAAATTCATTTGGACTGGGCTTCCAACCCAACATTATCAAGAGCAAGCTAGTTGTTGCTAATCCACCTGCTGCTGTTCCAGATCCACCTGATTTACATCCTAAAGCTGACTGGCTATTAAGCCATGTTTAACCCTCAGATTGGAGCTTTAGACTAAGAGTGCAAGATTCCTGGAAATCATATTAAAAAAATTTTTTAGAATCCTTATTTTTCTTTTTCATAAATAATTTTCAAAAAATCCAAAAAAATTAGAAAATCATAAAAATAAAAAAAATATTTCATGTTTCTTGTTTGAGTCTTGAGTCAATTTTTAAGTTTGGTGTCAATTGCATACTCATCTTGCATTTTTCGAAAATTGCATTCATGCATTGCATTCATCATGATCTTCAAGTTGTTCTTGATAAACCTTCTTGATTGATCTTCATATTTTATTGTTTTGCATCTTTTCTTGTTTTTCATGTGCATTTTTGCATTCATAGTGTCTGAACATGAAAGATTTCTAAGTTTGGTGTCTTGCATGTTTTCTTTGCATATAAAAATTTTCAAAAATATGTTCTTGATGTTCATCATGATCTTCAAAGTGTTCTTGGTGTTCATCTTGACATTCATAGCATTCTTGCATGCATTCATTGTTTTGATCTAAAATTTCCATGCATTGAACATTTTTAGTATTTTTCTCTCTCATCATAAAAATTCAAAAAATCAAAAAAATATCTTTCCTTTTTTCTCTCATAAATTTCGAAAATTTGATTGACTTTTTCAAAAAAATTTTAAAAATCTAGTTGCTTTTATGAGTCAAATCAAATTTTCAATTTAAAAATCTTATATTTTTCAAAATCTTTTTCAAAAATCAAATCTTTTTCATTTTTCTTATTTATTTTCGAAAATTATAAAAATATTTTTCAAAAATATTTTTCTTCATTCTATCTCATAATTTTCGAAAATATCATCAACAATTAATGTTTTGATTAAAAAATTTCAAGTTTGTTACTTACTTGTTAAGAAAGATTCAAACTTTAAGTTCTAGAATAATATCTTGTGATTTCTTGTGAATCAAGTCATTAATTGTGATTTTAAAAATCAAATCTTTTTCAAAACTAATTTCAATCATATCTTTTCAAAAATATCTTTTTATCTTTTTTCAAAATCATATCTCTTTAATCATATCTTTTTAAAACATATCTTTTTCAAAAATTTGATTTTAAAATATCTTTTCTAACTTCTTATCTTCTCAAAAATTGATTTTCAAAATTTGTTTCAACTAACTAACTAACTTTTTGTTTGTTTCTTATCTTTTTCAAAACTACCAAACTAACTCTCTCTCTCTCTAATTTTCGAAAATATCTCCCTCTTTTTCAAAAATTCTTTTTAATTAACTAATTGTTTCAAAATTCAATTTTAATTTATTTCTTTTTTAATTTTCGAAAATCACTAACCATTTTTCAAAAATAATTTTCGAAAATCCTTCTCTCTCATCTCCTTCTATTTATTTATTCATCTACTAACACTTATCTCCCATCCAAAAATTCGAACACTACCTCCCTCTCTGTGTTCGAGTTTTTCCTCTTCTCTTCTTTACATTACATTCTTTTCTTTTTCTACTCACACAGGGGAACCTCTATACCTGGGTAAAAAGGATCCCTATTATTATTATTTTTCTGTTCCCTCTTTTTCATATGAGCAGGAGCAAGGACAAGAACATTCTTGTTGAAGCAGACCTTGAACCTGAAAGGACTCTGAAGAGGAAACTAAAAGAAGCTAAATTACAACAATCCAGCAAGCACCTTTCAGACATTTTCGAACAGGAAGAGGAGATGGCAGCCGAAAATAATAATAATGCAAGGAGGATGCTTGGTGACTTTACTGCACCTAATTCCAATTTACATGGAAGAAGCATCTCCATCCCCACCATTCGAGCAAACAATTTTGAGCTGAAACCTCAATTAGTTTCTCTGATGCAGCAGAATTGCAAGTTCCATGGACTTCCATCTGAAGATCCTTTTCAGTTCTTAACTGAATTTTTGCAGATCTGTGATACTGTTAAGACTAATGGAGTAGATCCTGAAGTCTACAGGCTCATGCTTTTCCCTTTTGCTGTGAGAGACAGAGCTAGAATATGGTTGGATTCTCAACCTAAAGATAGCCTGAACTCTTGGGATAAACTGGTCAAGGCTTTCTTAGCCAAGTTTTTTCCTCTTCAAAAGCTGAGTAAGCTTAGAGTAGATGTTCAAACCTTCAGACAGAAAGAAGGTGAATCCCTCTATGAAGCTTGGGAGAGATACAAGGAACTGACCAAAAAGTGTCCTTCTGACATGCTTTCAGAATAGACCATCCTGGATATATTCTATGATGGTCTATCTGAATTAGCTAAGATGTCATTGGATACTTCTGCAGGTGGATCCATTCACCTAAAGAAAACGCCTGCAGAAGCTCAAGAACTCATTGACATGGTTGCTAATAACCAGTTCATGTACACTTATGAGAGGAATCCTGTGAGTAATGGGACGCCTCAGAAGAAGGGAGTTCTTGAAATTGATACTCTGAATGCCATATTGGCTCAGAATAAAATATTGACTCAGCAAGTCAATATGATTTCTCAGAGTCTGAATGGAATGCAAGCTGCATCCAACAGTACTCAAGAGGCATCTTCTGAAGAAGAAGCTTATGATCCTGAGAACCCTGCAATAGCAGAGGTGAATTACATGGGTGAACCATATGGAAACACCTATAATCCCTCATGGAGAAATCACCCAAATCTCTCATGGAAGGATCAACAAAAGCCTCAACAAGGCTTTAATAATGGTGGAAGAAACAGGTTTAGCAATAGCAAGCCTTTTCCATCATCCACTCAGCAACAGACAGAGAATTCTGAACAAAATACCTCTAATTTAGCAAACTTAGTCTATGATCTGTCCAAGGCCACTGTAAGTTTCATGAATGAAACAAGGTCCTCAATTAGAAATTTAGAGGCACAAGTGGGCCAGCTGAGTAAGAAGATCATTGAAACTCCTCCTAGTGCTCTCCCAAGTAATACAGAAGAAAATCCAAAAGGAGAGTGCAAGGCCATTGAATTGACTATCATGGCCGAACCCACAAGAGAGGAGGAGGACGTGAATCCCAAGGAGGAAGACCTCCTGGAACGTCCAGTGATCAATAAGGAGTTTCCCTCTGAGGAACCAAAGGACTCTGAGGTTCATCTAGAGACCATAGAGATTCCATTGAACCTCCTTATGCCCTTCATGAGTTCTGATGAGTATTCTTCTTCTAAAGAGAATGAGGATGTCACTGAAGAACAAGTTGCCAAGTTCCTTGGTGCAATCATGAAGCTGAATGCCAATTTGTTTGGTAATGAGACTTGGGGAGATGAACCTCCCCTGTTCACCAATGAACTAAATGCATTGGATCAACTGAGATTGCCTCAGAAGAAACAGGATCCTGGAAAGTTCCTAGTACCTTGTACCATAGGCACCATGACCTTTGAGAAGGCTCTATGTGACCTTGGGTCAGGAATAAACCTCATGCCACTCTCTGTAATGGAGAAACTGGAAATCTTTGAGGTACAAGCTGCTAAAATCTCATTAGAGATGGCAGACAATTCTAGAAAACAGGCTTATGGACAAGTAGAGGACATGTTAGTAAAGGTTGAAGGCCTTTACATCCCTCCTGATTTCATAATCCTAGATACTGGGAAGGATGAGGATGAATCCATCATCCTTGGAAGACCCTTCCTAGCCACAGCAAGAGCTGTGATTGATTTTGACAGAGGTGAACTAGTCCTTCAAGTGAATGAGGACTCCCTTGTATTTCAAACTCAAGGTTATCCTTCTGTGAATATGGAAAAGAGGCACAGTAAGCTTCTCTCAAAACAGAGTCAACCAGAGCCCCCACAGTCAAACTTTAAGTTTGGTATTGGGAGGCCACAACCAAACTCTAAGTTTGGTGTTGAACTCCCATATCCAAACTCTAAGTTTGGTGTTGGGAAGTCTCAACAAAGCTCTGAACATCTGTGAGGCTCCATGAGAGCCAACTGTCAAGCTATTGACATTAAAGAAGTGCTTGTTGGGAGGCAACTCAATTTTTATTTATCTAATTTATTTTCATTCTTGTTGTTCTTTCATGTTTTATTAGGTTCATGATCATGTGGAGTCACAAAATAAATAGAAAAATTGAAAACAGAATCAAAAACAGCAGAAGAAAAATCACACCCTGGAGAAGGATCTTACTGGCGTTTAAACGCCAGTAAGGAGCATCTGTCTGGCGCTCAACGCCATAACAGAGCATGTTTCTGGCGTTGAACGCCAAAAACAAGCAGCATCCTGGCGTTCAGACGCCAGAAATGCACAGTGAGAAAAGCTGGCGCTGAACGCCAGAAACAAGCATCTGGCTGGCGTTCAACGCCAGAAATATGCTGCATCTGGGCGCTGAACACCCAGAACAAGCATCAATTCGGCGTTTAAATTCCAGAATTGTATGCAAAGGCGTTTTACATGCCTAATGGGTGTAGGGATGTAAATCTTTGACACCTCAGGTCTGTGGACACCACAGGATCATCTCAGGATCTGTGAATCTCACAGGATCCCCACCCACCTCACCCTCTCTCTCTCTCCATTTATGGTCATCCCTTCTGTTTTCCATTCACCACTCACATCCATACACACATCCCTCCATCTCCTCCATATCTTCTTCTTCTTCTTCTATTCTTTCTTCTTTTGCTCGAGGGCGAGCAACATTCTAAGTTTTGTGTGGTAAAAGCATAAGCTTTTTGTTTTTTCCATTACCATTGATGGCACCTAAGACCGGAGAAATCTCTAGAAAAGGGGAAGGGAAGACCAAGGCTTCCACCTCCGAGTCATCGGAGATGGAAAGATTCATCTCAAGGGTCTATAGCTCAGTGGTAGAACATGTGGCTGCAAATCAAGAGATCCCTAAGATACCTCAGGGGATGCACTTCCCTCCACATAATTATTGGAAGCAACTGAGGATAGGAATACCAAAAATCACTAGGGATCAAGCCACAAAGGCAAGGAAGAGACATAGAAGAGCTCAAGGACATCATTGGTTCCTCAAGAAGGAAACGCCACCATCACTAAGGTGGACTCATTCCTTGTTCTTACTTTCTCTGTTTTTTGTTTTCTTTATGTTAAATGCTTATCTATGTTTGTGTCTTATTACATGATCATTAGTATTTAGTAACTATGTCTTAAAGTTATGAATGTCCTATGAATCCATCACCTCTCTTAAATAAAAATATATTTTAATTCAAAAGAACAAGAAGTACATGAGTTTCGAATTTATCCTTGAACTTAGTCTAATTATATTGATGTGGTGACAATACTTTTTGTTTTCTGAATGAATGCTTGAACAGTGCGTATGTCTTTTGAAGTTGTTGTTTAAGAATGTTAAATATGTTGGCTCTTGAAAGAATGATGACAAGGAGACATGTTATTTGATAATCTGAAAAATCATAAAAATGATTCTTGAAGCAAGAAAAAGCAGCAAAGAACAAAGCTTGCAGAAAATATATATATATATATATATATATATATATATATATATATATATATATATATATATATATATATATATAGCGAAAAAAAAAAGAGAAAAAGCAAGCAGAAAAAGCCAAAGCTCTTAAAATCAAAAGGCAAGAGCAAAAAGCCAATAGCCCTTAAAACCAAAAGGCAAGGATAATAAAAAGGATCCAAGGCTTTGAGCATCAGTGGATAGGAGGGCCAAAAAGGAATAAAATCCTGGCCTAAGTGGCTAAACCAAGCTGTCCCTAACCATGTGCTAGTGGCGTGAAGGTGTCAAGTGAAAACTTGAGACTGAGTGGTTAAAGTCAAGGTCCAAAGCAAAAGAAGAGTGTGCTTAAGAACCCTAGACACCTCTAATTGGGAACTTTAGCAAAGCTGAGTCACAATCTGAAAAGGTTCACCCAGTTATGTGTCTGTGGCATTTATGTATCCGGTGGTAATACTGGAAAACAAAGTGGTTAGGGCCACGACCAAGACTCATAAAGTAGCTGTGTTCAAGAATCAACATACTGAACTAGGAGAATCAATAACACTATCTGAACTCTGAGTTCCTAATAGATGCCAATCATTCTGATCCTCAATGGATAAAGTGAGATGCCAAAACTATTCAAGAGGCAAAAAGTTACAAGTCCCGCTCATCTGATTGGAGCTATGTTTCATTGATAGTTTGGAATTTATAGTATATTCTCTTCTTTTTATCCTATTTGATTTTCAATTGCTTGGGGACAAGCAACAATTTAAGTTTGGTGTTGTGATGAGTGGATAATTTATACGCTTTTTGGCATTGTTTTTAGTATGTTTTTAGTAGGATCTAGTTACTTTTAGGGATGTTTTCATTAGTTTTTATGTTAAATTCACATTTCTGGACTTTACTATGAGTTTGTGTATTTTTCTATGATTTCAGGTATTTTCTGGCTGAAATTGAGGGACTTGAGCAAAAATCAGATTTAGAGGTTGAAGAAGGACTGCTGATGTTGTTGGATTCTGACCTCCCTGTACTCAAAGTGGATTTTCTGGAGCTACAGAACTCAAAATGGTGCGCTTCCAATTTCGTTGGAAAGTAGACATCCAGAGCTTTCCAGAAATATATAATAGTCTATACTTTGCTCGAGTTTAGACGATGCAAAAGGGAGTTGAACGCCAGTTCTACGCTGCAGTCTGGAGTTAAACGCCAGAAACACGTCACGAACCAGAGTTGAACACCAAAAACACGTTACAACTTGGCGTTCAACTCCAAAAGAAGCCTCTGCACGTGGAAAGCTAAAGCTCAGCCCAAGCACACACCAAGTGGGCCCCAGAAGTGGATTTATGCATCAATTACTTACTTCTGTAAACCCTAGTAACTAGTTTAGTATAAATAGGACTTTTTACTATTGTATTAGACATTTTATGATTTTTAGTTCATCTTTGAATCATATTGATCACGTTTTGGGGGCTGGCCTCTCGGCCATGCCTGAACCTTTCACTTATGTATTTTTAACGGTAGAGTTTCTACACTCCATAGATTAAGGTGTGGAGCTCTGCTGTTCCTCATGATTTAATGCAAAGTACTACTGTTTTATATTCAATTCAACTTATTTTGCTTCTAAGATATTCATTCACACTTCAACATGAATGTGATGAACGTGACAATCATCATCATTCCCTATGAACGCGTGCCTGACAACCACTTCCGTTCTACCTTCGATTGAATGAGTATCTCTTGGATCTCTTAATCAGAATCTTTGTGGTATAAGCTAGATTGATGGCGGCATTCATGAGAGTTCGGAAAGTCTAAACCTTGTCTGTGGTATTCTGAGTAGGACTCTGGGATTGAATGACTGTGATGAACTTCAAACTCGCGAGTGCTGGGCGTAGTGACAGACGCAAAAGGAGGGTGAATCCTATTCCAGTATGATCGAGAACCTCAGATGATTAGCCGTGCTGTGACAGAGCATTTGGACCATTTTCAGAAGAGGATAGGATGCAGCCATTGACCACGGTGATGCCTCCAGATGATTAGCCATGTAGTGACAGTGCATCGGACCATTTTCACAGAGAGGATGAAAAGTAGCCATTGACAATGGTGATATCCTTACATAAAGCCAGCCATGGAAAGGAGTAAGACTGATTGGATGAAGACAGCAGGAAAGCAGAAATTCAGAGAGACGAAAGCATCTCTATACGTTTATCTGAAATTCTCACCAATGATATACATAAGTATTTCTATCTTTATTCTCTGTTTATTTATTATTATTTTCGAAAACTCCATAACCATTTGATATCCGCCTGACTGAAATCTACAAGATGACCATAGCTTGCTTCATACCAATAATCTCCGTGGGATCGACCCTTACTCACGTAAGGTTTATTACTTGGACGACCCAGTGCACTTGCTAGTTAGTTGTATCGAAGTTGTGAATGAAAAACGATTTATTAAGACGCGCGTACAGAGTTTTTGGCGCCGTTGCCTGAGATCACAATTTCGTGCACCATCACCCCATGCGAGCGCGCAGGCCACGCGTGGGCGTGAGAAGGAAATCGGCGTAAAAATCCAATGCCCAGAAAGTTGGGCTGGAATTGTGCGGCTGGTGTGCGTTTAGCACCAAACGGCCCACGCGTTCTTGTCTCTGACGCGAACGCATCACTTGCAAAACACTCATCCCACGCGAAAGCATGAGCGACGCGTCCGCGTCGCGTGGATATTATGACCCCCTAAATGGAGACAGAGAGTTGCGCTGAAATGACGCTGGAAGTGTGCGTCTAGCACAATTTTCAGTGATGCGTTCGCGTGCCTCACGCGTCCGCGTCACCCATCTTTTAACCAACCCACGCGATTGCGTCGATTACGCGATCGCGTCGAACCCATTTCACCCTCGTCACGCGATTGCGTGCTCCACGCGTTCACGTGGATTCAGAAATACTAACCCCCTTCACGCGAAACCCTACCTGTCACGCCCCCATACCCCTCTTTCTCCTTCTCTTCTCTGCAACCCCCTCCCTCCTCAGCCACCCAACCACCACCACTCCCAGCCACCACCGCCGACCACTGCGCCAAGCCACCACCGCACCCCACCACCGAAACCCACCCTCTCTCCTTCTCTTCTTTCTCTTTTTCCTCCACCCCTCTCACCCACCGCGTCCCTCCTCTGCCACTGCCCCCCACCGCGGCCAACCTCAGACCGCCGCCAACCACCACCACAGCCCCCACAACCCTCGCCTCCTTCTTCCTTCCTCCCCCACCTCCTCCAAACCAAACCCCAACCTCCACCCCGCCCATGCTTCACCACCGCGCCGCCGTGCTCCCTCCCAGCACCGCCGCGTCTCCACCACCATCTATCTGCCCTCACCTCTGTTCATACACATACCAGGTTTCGCCGAACACTAATTTCCATATCATCCGTAGTTAATTGCATATTTTTCAGTTTCTGTTCAATTTAGGATAGTTAGAGATGCATGTTTGTAGTGGATTCTAGGTGGTTAGGTAGCTAGGATGTGGTTAGTGGATTTAGGCCTGATAATTGCGCTGTTCTTGTTACTTGTTTTAACTATTTCACAATTTTGATCTGGCTGTGATGTTAATACTATTCATATGCTATTCCTTAATGTTTCATGCTGATATTGGACTGTTCTTTACTGTTCCTACTGTTTATGACTCTTTGCAGCACTTTTTTTTATCTCATATGAACTGTTTTTCTTGCTGTTTATTACTCGGGAACATCCAATTTTAGCCGGAATGCTGCCTAATTTTCTGCAAATTGTTTTCGTGTATTGAGTTTGGAAACTTACTATTTTACCTCGCTTGGCTACAACCAAACCAATTCATGACTGCCCGGGCTAGCATTCTTATTCCTTTTGATCCCCTAGTTAATAACTTGCACTATTGATGATTTTATGTTAGTTTTGCAACTTTTCTATCCTTCTGAATCATCATCAATACACTAAAATTTTTGCTCGAATATGAGTTGATTATTCTTTAAATTTGTGGATTGATTGTTACCTAGGAACATTTATCATGCCACTCACTTTAACTTTCTTTTACTAACTCACATCTTTCACTTTCTAACTTCCTTTTCACCTATTAACCACCTTTAACTTTCTAAGTTCTCTTTTTGCTTTTAATCTAACTACTTCAACTTTCTAACTCAGGGCATGATCATTGTTTTTCCTATTTAACTTGAATTCCGCTTATCATATATTTTGGATTGTATTTTTTCTTTTCAGACTTTTTCACTCGATTACAATCCAAATTGCACATATATTCAACTCATTTCATGCTTCTCTTGCTCTTTTGCCACTCTGTGCCTATATTGCTATTATTCTATTTGCCTACTTGTTTTCCTGCTTTTCTTCTTCAATTATATCCTGAAATTTTTTCTTTTCAGGATGTCTGACCCTCAACGCAAAGGAAAAGGCAAAGCAACCACTGGTAAAAGGAAATGAGGCGAATCCTCTATGTCCATCCTCGACATTTTGTATGACGACTCCTGGCGGGAAAAGCACTTTACCCCGCAGGAGAAGGCTGACCAGCTCCTCACTGCCACAGATCCAGTTAAATTTGTAAACAGATACTGTGAGCTTAAGTTTCCAGTGTTTACCACTTCCAGGAACCTATACCTGGAAAGAACTCTAAAAATTCCAGAAGAACTACAATAGTACACCTCCGAACAGATAAAATAGAGAGGCTGGTTCTTCCTGGAAAGAAACTTGATAGAGGTCAATGCTTCCTGGGTCAGAGAATTTTACTGCAACTATTTCAAGACCTCCCTGGATGCAGTGCACCTCAGAGGAAAACAGATTTTGGTCACTGAGGAAGCTATTGAGTACATGCGATTTGTGATAAGCCTGACGGTTACCAAAAAGTTGAAGAGGATATGCGATTTATGAGATTGACTGGGATGCTGTCAAGCAGAGAATAGCCCTTGATCCTACTGTTCCATGGGTCATGGGAAAGAATACATCAATGCCTAAGGGAATCAAGCTGATTTACCTAAATGATGAGGCTCGGCTCTGGCACCAGATTCTGAGCAACTCTGTGATGCCGAGCACTCATGAGACAGAGCTGTCCGCTGCTATGATCACCCTCATCTGGTGTGTGATAGAGGGTAAGGACCTGTATCTTTCACGTTTTATCAGGCATTACATGGCCAGGTCCCATGTCAGAGGCACTCTCCCTTTCCCTTATCTGATCACCCAGCTAGGCCACCGAGCTGACGTGCCTTGGGAGCTGGCTGATGCAAAGCCGATTGCTGTAGACTGCAAGAAGATCATTCCTCACAGTAGGAAGTTTCAGGCTTTAGGCTACAGACTCCCATTCCTCATCGCTTCTGCTGAGGCAGCCACATCTTCAGCTGCCCCATCTGCCTCCGCTGCTGCACCAGCCTCATCCACTGCACATCCACCTGCTCCTGAGCCTATTTATCATCTGGTGCATCGACTCTTTGCCCGCCTGGATCATATGGAGCGTCGCAATAAGCGACGCTATGAGCACCTTAAGTTGATGATCTGATCCGGCAGCGACATCCTCTCCGAGCCTGACACCCCTTCCGATACATCTGAGGCAGAGGCGAGCGACCATGAGGCGGAGACACATGCCCAGGCTGAGCAGGCAAGACCAGAGCAGGCTGCGCCACAGCGTGAGGAGCCACACCAGATCCAGGCCGCAGACTCGGAGATTCTTCTACAGTCAGAGCCTCCACTGCAGCAGACCGATCCTCCTACACTTATCCAGCCTGCAGATATTCAGCCTACCACAGAGACACCAGCAACACATCCTTCTGGTGATGACGCTTCTTCACACCCATTTCGAGTAAGCATCGAGGACGATGCTATCTTTTAAGTGTGGGGAGGTCGCCATCCCTGGCTTATCTTTTTGGTGAACCACTACAGACTCTTCTATCTTATTTTGTTTATTTTTCTGTATTTTTATTTTTATTTTTACTTTTCAGTACTTACACATTGTTCTTTTGCTGTATTTTTACTTTATTTCCGCATTTTGCACTTTAGTTTATATCTTAGACATTTAGTTTAGTTTGCAATTCTAAACTTATTAGTTATAGAATATGTGGATTAATTAGTATAGTTTACCCTTTTAGCATATATTAGTTTGGTTTAATTGAAAATAAAAAGGAGTAAACTAGAAACTTTAGTAAATTAAAACAATCCACACACCTTGTATATATAGCATTACATGTTAGTTAGTTAACAACATTTCTTCAAGGAGGAACATTAAGATTTTAAAGGCCACCCTAAGATTTATATTGAGAATAATGGGAACTCTTGATTTCCACTTGCATGACATGTATAACTAATATATGATTTTTGAGCTGGAGAACACACAACCTGTGAGTTTTGAGCTTAATTGTATGGTTACATTCAAACCAAAAATTTCATTCCTGTGTGTTTTGCCCTTCTTTTTCATTCTAGTGTTCTTTACTTTATTTCAATCTATATGTCCAATATAGAATATAGATACATACCAAGAAATGATTGAGGCCATCATTTGAATTTTCCTCACTTATCCCAATTTAGCCTACCTTTTACATCACCCTTGTTGGCCCCCTTGAGCTTTTTAATCCCCTCTCGTTCTATAACCACATTACTAGCCTTAAGCAGAAAAACAAAATAAAAATCCCAAGTTGAATCCTTAGTTAGCTTAAGATAGATATCGTGTATAATTTAAGTGTAGGGAATTTTATGGGAACATGGGATGATAGAAACAAAGTAGGGATTTAAAATGAATAAGTTATTTCAGAAATTTGGGAAGCATGCTCATGTGAAATCAAAATAACTAAATTATCATGTGCATAGATTAAAAAAAATGTTTTCAGTATTTAAATAAGGGGATACAAAAATTCCCCAAATGCAAAATAAAAAGAGTCAATGCACATGGGACAAAAATAATAATTTTTTTTTCAAAATTAAAATTAATGCATGAGCTTGTAATACAAAGTGAGAAAATTTAGGTAAATAAGTAAAGGAACTTTAAATTATATAAAGTATGTATGTTAGGTGAAATCTTAGACTAATCAAGGATTCACTTTGTTAGCTCACTTAGCCTTATACATATACCCTTACCTTTACCTTGGCCCCATTACAACCTTGAAAAAGACCTCATGATTTTTGTATATCTATATTCCATAGTTGTTGATTGGTTAGATGAAGAACAAAGTTTTAGAAAGCAAGGATAGAAAGAAGAATAGAGTGATTAACCCAATAAACCCTGAGTGACTAGAGAGTAAACACAAAATCCAGTGAGGGTTCAATAGCTCATCACCATATATCTCTGCTTAATTGTTAATTGGCTTGCAAGTTTGTGAAATACTTTTACCCATCTCAACTGTAAAAGTGCTTTAACATTATCTAAGGTTTGGCTATGCATATATGATTCCTTGAGGATATGAATTAATTTAGTTACATGTAAGCTTTATATACAAGTGAATAATAACTAGAATTGCATGACTCATTTAGGTAGTTGCATCTAGAATAGAATGCATTGCATGAGATTTCACCATTCTAACTTTACCCTTTCTCTTGGATTTAGCATGAGGACATGCTATTGTTTAAGTGTGGGGAGGTTGATAAACCCATATTTTATGATGTATTTTGTGCCCAATTCAAGTGATTTATTCAATCCCTCACCCACTTATTCATGTAAATTGCATGGTTTCACTTTCCCTTCCTTATTATGTGATATATGTGAAAAACGTGTTTCCTATGCTTTAAAAATATTAATTTTAATTACCCTTTATTACCATTTGATGTCGTGATTTGTGTGTTAAGTATTTTTCAGATCTCCTAAGGCAGGAATGGCTTAGAGGACAGAAAGAAAACATACAAAAATGGAGTCTTGAAGAAAAAGGCAGCGACGCGAATGCATAGACAACGCAGCCGCGTGCCTAGCGCGAAAAGGCAGCGACGCGAACGCGTGACTGACGCGGATGCGTGCCTTGAGCAGAACGCAAATGACGCGTACGCGTGACCAACGCGACCGCGTGGAAGAGCAGAACTCCAGATGACGCGACCGCGTGACCCACGCGGACGCGTTACAGACGCCACGTGTAGAATCTGCAGAAGACACCCCCAGCGATTTCTGGACCCTTTTTCGGCCCAATTCGGAATCCAGAAACACAGAATATAAGCCAGAGAATGGAGGAATCAAAAGGAGAGATCAGACATTCATAATTTTTAGGATTAGATGTAGTTTTTAGAGAGAGAGAGAGGTTCTCTCCTCTCTCTTAGGTTTTAGGATTAGGATTCCTCTTAAAGGATTTAGGATTTCAACTTCCTCTCAGGTTCAATATTCCTTTTATATTTTTATTTATTCTAGTGCTTTTATTCGTATCTGACTTATGTTACCAATTTGGCTCATGAACTCTTTATATTTAGATTGATTTTCTTTTATTAATGCAATTGAGCTATTTCAGATTTATCTTTAGCCTTTTTATATTCTTGGCTTTAATTGATTAATTGGAGACTCTTGAGTTATCAAACTCATCGTGATTGAAAATTGTTATTTTCACTAATTGAATTGAATCCCACTAACTCTAGTCCTTTCTTAGGAATTGATTAGGACTTGAGGATCAAACTAATTAGTCCACTTGACTTTTCTTTGTTCCGGTAAAGGTTAACTAAGTGGGATTAAAACTCAAATTCTCATCACCATCGATAAGGATAACTAGGATAGGACTTCCAAATTTTCGAACCTTGCCAAGAGTTTTATTAATTTTTAATTTATTTTCCCTGCCATTTAAATTACTTGTTCTTTATTTTAAAAACCCAAAATTCTACCTTTTCCATAGCTAATAATAAGAACACCTCCCTGCAATTCTTTGAGAAGATGACCCGAGGTTTGAATACTTCGGTTTATAAATTTATTTGGGTTTTGTTACTTGTGACAACCAAAACATTTGTACGAAAGGATTTTCTATTGGTTTAGAAGCTATACTTGCAACGCGATAATATATTTGTGAATTTCTTTACCGATAGGAAAACCGGATCGTCAGAGGTTCTCTCCTCTCCCTAGGTTTTAGGGTTTTTAGGTTTAGCTTTTCTCAAATTTAGATTTCTACCTTGCTTTTATTTAGTTTCTTCTACTTTTATTTATTCTAGTACTTTAGTTTGTCTTCTTCTATCATTGATTCCTTTATGTTGCCAATTTAGTTTATGAATTCTTCTTGTTTCCTTTAATCCTTATTAATGCAAGTTATGTTTTCATGTTTATGATTGCTTCTTTCTCCATTTGTTATTATTGTTTCCTATTGCAATTGTTGGTCTTAGATTTTGCTATGTCTTATTACTTTTTTATGCTTTTATTTTGTGCCTTCCAAGTGTTTGATAAAATGCTTGGTTGGATTTTACGTTAGATTTTTATGTTCTTAACTTAGATTGAGTAAATTAGAGAGTCTTGAATTGTCAAAGCCTCTTGTTGGTTGGTGATTGAAAGTTGCTAGTTGGCTTGAGCTTCACTAACTCTGGTCTTTGATTAGGACTTGTGAACTCAAGTTGAATTGCTCACTTGACTTACCTTCAATTGTTAGAGGTTAACTAAGTGAGAGCAAAAGGCAATTACCATCACAAGTTACTATGATAATGGGGATAGGAATTCCAATTATCAATCCTTGCTAGGACTTTTCTTAATTGTTAGTTTACTTTCTTGTTGTTTACATTTCTTGTCTCTTATTCCAAAACCCCAAAAATACTTTTTCATAACCAATTATAAGTACACTTCCCTGCAATTCCTTGAGAGACGACCCGAGGTTTAAATACTTAGGTTAATTTTATTGAGTTTGTGTTTGTGACAAACAATTTAAACATTGATTGAGGTTTACTTGTCGGTTTAGAACTATACTTGCAACACAATATTTTTGTGAAAATCTTTACCGACATTTTTCCTCCGTCAGGAGTATTGGAGCTTGATAGTGTAGATGCTATCTTGGCCCAAAATAAGCTCATGCACCAATAGATTCAACAACAAATGGAGATGATGACTAAAAGGATAGATGGATTGAAACTAGCTATTATAAGCATACAAAGCCACGCTCAAGTGTCAAAGGGAGTGAATCAACTTGAAGAGAACTATGAACCATTTACCTATGAGCAATAAGGCCCAGAGCAAGTCCAATACATGAACAACACCTCAAGTTCTTTTCAACATGACTCATATGGTGACACATACAATCCAACATGGAGGAATCATCCCAACTTGAAATGGGGCGAGAATCAAAATCAAGGTAAAAGAAACTCCAATTCTAACAATTTTTGCAACATAAACAACCACAACCATCCACCCACTAACAATAACCAATACAAGAAACAACAAAATACAAATCTCCAACCACAAAACACCTTTCCCAATGACCCAAACAACTTCCATAAACAACCATCACCTCCCACACAACCACACCTCATCCAGACTCCCAAAAGATCTCCAATCTAGAATCAATGATGGAGAGATTCATAAAAGCCCAAGAAATGACAAACAAAAATCAAGAATCTTCAATAAGAAATCTTGAAAGGCAAATGGGACAAATGGCCAAACAAATCACAGAGATGGGTGAGAAGCGAGCAAATGCCTTCCCAAGCGACACTGAAAACAACCCAAGGGACACGAGAAAAGTCATAAAATGGGAAGAGTGTAAAGTAATCACATTGAAAAGTGGGAAGAATGTGGAGAAAGAAGGCACCACTCAGGAAGAGCACAACAAAGAAGGATCAAAAGAAGAAGTGGAGAAGCCAAAGCAGGGGCAGGAAACTTCTACACAAAGTGACAATTCAATTAAGAAGGAGGCAGTGAAAGAATACCAACCAAAGATACCATATCCTCAAAAGTTCAAGGGAGAAAATAAAGAGAAGCAATACTCCAAATTCCTGGAGATATTCAAGACACTCTACATCAACATCCATTTCATAGAAGCACTTGAACAAATGCCATTATATGCTAAGTTCATGAAGGAATTATTGACAAAGAAAAGATCCTTGAAAGAAAGAAAAACTGTTGTTATAACAAGAGAGTTTAGTGTTATTATCTAAAGGGATTTGCCAAGGAAGAAGAAGGATCCAGGGATCTTTCATATCCCCTGCACCATAGGCAACATGACAATTGAGAGAGCATTTTGTGACCTTGGTGCAAGCATAAATATTATGCCCCTATCTTTGATGAAGAAGCTCCGAATCCATGAATTGAAACCCACACAGATAGCTCTTCAAATGGTCGATAAATCCATTAAGCAAACACTTGGGGTTGTGGAGAATGTGTTGGTGAAAGTAGGGAAAATTTTCCTCCCATCTGACTTTGTCATTCTTAACATGGAAGAAGACTACAACACTCCTATCAATCTGGGGAGGCTTTTTTAGCTACGGACAGAGTATTGAGTGATGTTGAAAAGGGAGAATTAATGCTAAGAGTACATGATGAGCATCTAGTATTCCATGTCTTCAAGAGTTTGCAAGATCCTATTCAAGAAAAGAAGTGCATGAAGATTGATTTTGGAGATCCAAACTTGAAGGAGGCAACGAATGAGTCACTCCCAAAACACTCAAGCCCATGCTTGAAAGGAAGAGAAGAAGTAGAAGTGATGGAGGAAGGTGAAAAAGTCAAGAAAGAGTTACAACCAAAGCCTCTACATGAGACCATCAACAAGAATCCTCCAAATATTGAGACCCCAAAGCATGAATCACCTCTTGGAAAAGAGAAGAATCCCAAGAAGAAGGTACCTAGAGGTTGGAGAAATAAGAAAATTCCCACTGAAGGTTTCTCACTAGGGGATAAAGTGGTGTTCACTTACCAACCTATAGAGCCAACTCCACAATTTTCTGGATACTACACAGTGAACAAAATTCTTTCACTTGAGCATGTGGAGATCATCAAAGAAGACACTGGAAGGAAGTCCACTGTGAGATGAGAGGAGCTGAGGCATTATGACCATCATCCTTAACAAGGGACAACCGTCAAGCTAGTGACGTTAAAGAAGCGCTTGTTAGGAGGCAACCCAACCTTAGGTAACTCTTTCATACTCTTTTTAGAAAAAAATTGTTAGTTGAATTTCTATGTATTACATGGAATTAAATTTGGTGTTGCATACCAATATGAGGCAATCAAAAGATTAAGAGAAGTGGAGGTTCTAATTGTGTGATTGTGTATTGAGGTCTCATGTTTGTAAAAGCTTACATGGGAGCTCATAGACATGGAATGAAGTTCGGAGAAGTATTAAGGAAGTTCTCAAAAATCTTAATATCCAAGAAGCAGCAGAAAAAGAAAGAAAATGTATAAAAAAAAGAGAAAGAGAAGAAAAGAAAAGAACAAGTCCAAGGCTCTGAGCATCAATTACTAGGAAAAAAAAGAAAGAAACAAAGACTCAAAGAGTTATGGTCCTAGTTAAATGCTTGTGGTAGAAGTGTGTCAAAGAAAGAGGCTTGAGCAAGTAAATCCTAAAGGGTGCTTTAACACCTAGTATCTTAGACTAATTGGTTTGGGAATACTGATTGAAAGTTTATCTGAAGAGCCACTTTGAGACAGGATACTTAGAGTCGAGGCCAAGATGTAAAAATAAAAAGAAGATCATAAGAAAATAAGTGCTGCTTCAAGGTGACAATCTATGAAGAGGCTTCCATAATATCATTTGAATGAAGGTCCTAAGATCTAAGACTTCCAAAATGTAGGGACTAATGACCACTGGAACCCTTGCATGAGCATATCGATTGGAGTTCACCCCCACTATCACTTAATCACTTCACTCACCAAGGCATCATAAGCAATTCTTCAACCCATTTCAAATAAAAGAAACCTTTGTGCATAGTTCTTTTCTTACTTGCGGACAAACAAGGTTTAAGTTTGGTGTTGTGATGCATATGCATCATTCGTAGTTTCATTTATTATTTTTAGTAGCTTTTAGTTTGTTTTTATGTATCTTCATTATCAATAAACAAGCAATTGAATGATGTATTTCTACATACTTTGATGCATCAAGTACTAGTTGAATAGTGGTCATTTCATGAAAATAATACAAGAAGATGATATTGCTTTTAAATGAATGAAATGTCTTGTGATTATTCATGGAATGGCAAGCTTTGATGCAATTGTTGTGGTTGATGACAGGTAAAGAAGCAAGGCCATTGGCAACACCAAGATACAAAGGCGTTGCCTTGGCCAACGCCAACTACAAAGAAGAATTCAAAAGGATTTGCAACCTTGACCCCTCATACTCCATCAATGATAACTTGAGCTACAAAGCTCTAAATAAAGTGATTCCAGTGGCATTAAAAAGTAGGAATCAAGAGATTTCCAACCATATATGGCACTACATGGTGAACACTAAATCTGAGGGAGAAAATGTATCCCAAAAGTGCAAAGATGAATATAGTATCAACCTAAAGTAAGGCCAGCTGACCTCTTCACCTTCCATGGAGTATAACTCGAGCTGTAGAGCTTCAAATGATGCGCTTCCAATTGCATTAGTAAGTAGGCATCCAGAATTTTCCAATCATGTATAATAGTCTATAGTAGGCATAAAATTTGAGCACAAACAATAGGCATATTTGAAGCCCAAAAAACAAGCTGGCGTTGGCAACGCCCATAATCAAAGGCGTTGTTCACAATAACGCTAGCGACCCCTGGCAGCCTGACCTTGTCCTCTTCAAAGGAGCATACCTTGAGCTATAAAGGTCCAAATGATGTGCTTCTAGTTGAGTTAGAAATCCAACATTCATAACTTTCCAACGATGTATATAGTCTATGGTGGTAACGAAATTGTAGCTCAAACAATAGGCATCTTTAAGCCCCATAAACACTCAACAAAGAAAACGAAGGCGTTGGCAACTTGATTGTGGCATTAGCAACGCCTCCCTTTTCTCAACATGAAGATTGAAAATTAAGCATAAAGAAGGCGTTGGCAACTTGATTTTTGAGTTAGCAATGCTTTCCTTCTCTCAACGTCAAGGCTAAAGAGCAAGCATAATGAAGGCGTTGGAAACTTGATCCTAGCGTTAGCAACGCCTTCATTCTCTCCTTCAGCAACTCCAACCTTGAAGGAAGACAAAGGGCATTGGCAACTTAACCCTGGGCGTTAACAACATCTTCCCTTCTCACAGCATCAAGGACGTTGCCAACTTGAAGTTTGCGTTAACAACGCCTTCCCTTCTCTTAGCATCAAGGGCGTTGCCAACTTGAAATTTACGTTAGCAACGCCATCTTAAGCTCCAGCAACTTCAACTCTTGGAAGCTTTACAAAGGAGTTGGCAATGCCACATCCTAAAGGCGTTGCCCCAACAACGCCAACTCTAGCTACTGGAAGGAAAATCCTGGCGTTGGAAACGCCAGGCTTATGAAGGCGTTATCCTTGATAATGTTAACGATAAGTAGAGTTGGAAATTTTGCATTCGTGCGTATGCACACCCTATCATGTGTACGCACAATGAGAAATCAGGCACGCATGCATACGCAAGAGGCAGAAAGCGTACGTACAGGGGGAATTTGTTGCAATTATGCGTACGCATGAGCGAACATGCGTATGCATAGAAGAAGTTTGTTAGTGCCAGGCCTCTCAGAGCTTCAAGTCTAATGTATCCCATCCTGAAAGCATGATTGAAAGCCATCCAAAGTGCTAGAGAATTAGTATAAATAGGTGGTACTTTAATCTAGAAAAGGGGCGGGGGGCTCCCTAGCTGGGATTACTCACATCACTCTTCATACTTTGCCTGTACTTTTCCTTTAGTTTATTTTCAAGTTTTGTAATTTTTATTTCCTTTTGTAATGAGAGCCATGATTCACTAAAACCCCACTTTATTAGGGGGAGGAGCTCTATTTGATTTCAATGAATTAATGCCATTTTCTTCTTCTTAATTCAAGTGTTGTTATTCTAAGAGAAAGTCTTTGAGCTTCGTAGATCCAATTACTATCGAGAGAGGGATTGGATCTACTTGAATTTTATAATGAACTTGGAAAAAGGAGTTATGAAATTCAGATTGAGACTCTTCTCTCATAATTCTCTTGATTGATAATTCTTGGTTTGGTACGTGACATATAACCACCTTGAATTGATATCCTGAGAGTTGTGTGGCTTTAGATTAGCAATTGAACTTCACCTGTTCTCATGAGCAATTGCATCAAGAGATTGGTAATTGATTGTGTTAAGAGAATTTGAGTCACCAAGAGATTGAGACCCAATTATTTACAATCTGCCAAAGATCTACTTTACATGATTGAGAAGGGGTTGAAACCCATTCATTCATGAAGGATCTAACATCTCCAATCCCTAATGATCTCACCCATTATCAACTCCCACTTTAATTTCTTGTTTACCCATTCCCCAAATCCCATTTACATTCGTGCAATTTACATTCCCTTGCTAATTGCTCTTCCGCATTTACTTTCTTGCAACTTAAGTTTATGCTATTTACTTTTCCAGTTATTTATATTTTTGCTTTTACTTTTAGTCATTTAATTTCATGCCCTTTACTTTCATGCAATTTACTTATCTTATTTATTTGTTTATTCAAGACACAAGAATCATCAAATGGTTTGTTTGACTAGAATATCCACTTGACTAAAGTTGCTTAATCCATCAATCTCCGTGGGATCGACCTCACTCAAAGTGAGTTATTACTTGACAACGACCCGGTATACTTGCCGGTGGAATTATTGTTATCAATTTTTCTATATCAGATTAACTCATTGTAATTGTCATAGTTGTGGTTATGAGAAGGAAAGGATTCCTTAGCTCCCAACTCCAAGCCAAGGTCCTTTATTGCATTGAATTATATTCACACTAGTTTGTTGCTTCATTCTTCTTTAAATTGTATTAATTGTCTCTTGATCCATTGTTAGTTTATTAGTTGTTCTATTCTTGCTTGTTTACTTTATTGCCTTGTTTGTCTGTTAATTTTAGTTAGTATTATTTCATTGTTTTAATCATTTACTTTCAAGTTCCTTTAATTTTTGTCCTATGCTTGGAAACCACCAATTTCACAACCAACTTTGTGCGCTCTTAATTGCTAGTTCAAGAAAAATGACCCGGGAAGTAAAACACCCGGTTTTTGATTGATTTAAATTGTGACATTCTTTATTCTAAACTTTGATCGAAGGTCGACTGTCAGTTGGGACTATACTCGCGACGCAATCTATTTTCCTTTGATTCCTAACCGACGGTTTGGCCCCCATCAAAGAGGCTAAATGACGAGGATAAATTTGGAATTTTGAAAAAATATTAAGGGTATATTCATACAAAAATAAAATTTAAGTTTTGTCTTAGGTTAAAAATTTGTGTCTCATCATTTCAGAGAGACATAAAATACCTATTTTGTGTACTTTTGTGTGTAACCATGTCTCTCCTTTTTTATGTCTCATAAAATAAACATTGGACATGTGTAATCGTGTCCGTGTCTTTGGACACTTACCAAATGGGTCCTAGTTTCATCCATTAGGTGTTTTCGCTGTAAAGGGGTAAAAGGTGTATGTTTTTTTAGATTAATACCCCAAATAGGTCCCCAAGGAGTTAGTCATCCGACAGATATATCCCCGAAAAAAATTAAGTAGGTCCCTGGTTCCCAAAATTATTAGATATATGCCATATGCGTCCCCAGTCCAGGTTTGGCCGGTTTAGCAAACACTCTTTCTCCTACGTGTAGGTGACTAGTGTGACGTGTTAGGTTCACTGCCATGTGTCGCTTCCAGGACACATTAGTCCTTGGACACGTAGCCAAAACAGCTTCATTTTATGGCTACTCAAGACGAGTTCATTTGGAATGAGACAGGTTATTCCCCAACCTTTTTCTTAGAAGCTTTATAAAATTAGGATTTACCTTTCAATCCTCCTCCAACGTAATCCATAAAGGAGCTTTCTTCTATGCTTTCAATGAAGACCATTGTAGACTGAGGATAGTTAATTGGTGATGGCGATAGGAGGTAGCACGTCGACAACAAGTAGGCGTCGTGGTGGGAGATTTGACGGCGATAGATTGAGCATCAAAAGCAACACTCTCGGGGGTAAAAGGTGTTTTAGAAAAGAAGAACACCCTAAGTGCAAGTGCGGGATGTATGCTATAGTCACCCGGTCTCAGACAGTGGAAAACCCTAGTAGAGTGTTCTTCGGGTGTCCTTACTTCAAGGTATTTATAGGTTTTGTTCAATGTGAAGATCCTAATTTTGAAGAAATTTGTTAAGAATTAGATGGTGATTGTTGGATGTGTTATTCTGTATGCAGGAAAATCAACCATATTGTGATTTTTTTCACTGGTTTGATAATGTTTTTGGTTATGTGAATGACAACGTATCAGATCGAAGTGAATTAGCCTGTTTAAATGATTCTATAGATGGTGTTGGTTTACACAATAGTTTAGATGAGAGGGTTAAGGTGTTGGAAGAACTGTTGTTTGAGAAAAAAAAAATGACAATGTTGTTAAGAAAGGTGGAATTTTTGGCTTTGTTAGTAGTTTCATATTAGGGGCTTTTATAGTTGTTGTTTTTTGTTATACAGTTGATGGGGTTTAGAGTTGTAAATTTAGTTGTTGTTTCGAATGATCTAATGACTTATAACATATGGAGTGGTTATGATGATATTTTGGTGAATGTGGCCTTGTACATGTAATGTCAAATTATAAGATAAGCAATACATGAATTAAGGATACACTATTTTGTATGTAAACTCAAAAATATATATAAAGCAATGCTTATAATATAAAACATAAAAGAGTATCTCATTAAACCATAGATAATAAGATATCTTAAAGTAGAGTATGTTAAACAAATAACTTAAACCTTAAGCAAGAGTATCTTAAACATCACAATATGACCATAAACGATTAGCCATACAAGGTCAAAAAACAAGGTCTATTTCCTTGAACAAGTATGTTAATTTCAAAAGAGAAAAGTTTTATGGACAAGTAGTTATTTCTTCTTAGAGACATTTAGGCCTGGTGTAGGAATAAATGTGAAGAGCCTGGAAGCTGTGCCACTTGATGCAGCTGCCATTGTCTTTGCAGAGATACCAGCTGGTTGATTTGGCCTCACTATCGTTTGCTTCGGGCGCTTAAAAGGTTGTTTTAGAAGTCTAGTGATGCATGAGCATCTTTCCTATCTTTTCTTAGTAAATTCAATGTGGATTTGTTGAGTCTTTATGAGATTTTGGTATTTTATACTATCATGAATGCTACTTTTAGGTGTATTGCTACTTTTTTATTACAGGTAAAATTCAGGCAAGTTTGACAGAGTTCATGCAAAAGAAATGGGAGAAAAATGGTTCCTGTCAAGCTGGTGCTAAATGCCACTACTCGGCGTTTAGCGCCTGATGAGGAGATAATTTATACGCTTTTTGGCATTGTTTTTACATAGTTTTTAATATGTTTTAGTTACTTTTTAGTATATTTTTATAGTTTTTACGCAAAAATTCACATTTCTGGATTCTACCATGAGTTTGTGTATTTTTCTGCAATTTCAGGTATTTTCTGGCTGAAATTGAGGGATATGAGCAAAAGTCTGATTCAGAAGCTGAGAAAGGACTGCAGATGTTGTTGGATTTTGACCTTCCTGCACTCGAAGTGAATTTTCTAGAGCTACAGAAGCCCAATTGGCGCACTTTCAATTGCATTGGAAAGTAGACATCTTGGGCTTTCCAACGATATATAATAGTTT
Organism: Arachis hypogaea; assembly: GCF_003086295.3. Classification (NCBI taxonomy): domain Eukaryota; kingdom Viridiplantae; phylum Streptophyta; class Magnoliopsida; order Fabales; family Fabaceae; genus Arachis; species Arachis hypogaea. The sequence goes on along the minus strand of NC_092054.1, from coordinate 118,685,399 downwards.
ATACTTTGGCCGAGATTTGATGGCCCAAACTGGCATTCAACGCCAGCCAGAGACCTTTTTCTGGCGTAAAACGCCAGAACTGGCACCATAACTGGAGTTAAACGCCCAAACTGGCATTCAAGTTGGCGTTTAACTCTAGAAAAGGCCTATGCACATGTAAAGATTAATTTTCAGCCCAAACACACACCAAGTGGGCCTCGAAAGTGGATTTCTGCACTATCTGCACTTAGTTACTTATTTTCTGTAATCCTTAGTAACTAGTTTAGTATAAATAGCACTTTTTACTATTGTATTCCGAGCTTATGCCACTTTTGACATTTGGAGGCTGGCCACACGGCCATGCCAAGACATTTTTCTCTTATGTATTTCCTACGGTGGAGTTTCTACACCTCATAGATTAAGGTGCGGAGCTCTGCTGTTCTTCATGAATTAATGAAAGTACTATTGTTTCTCTTTCAATTCATGCATGTCTCTTCTCCAAGATATACTCTCGTTCTTAATTCAGTTAAGTCAGAATGAAGGGGTGGCCCGTGACAATCACCCACTATCTTCATTACTCGCTTGGCCAAGATCCGCGTGCCTGACAACCACAAGCGGTCTACATGATGTTCAACGTAGTCATTGGATGACAACTGGAGTATAATCTCTTAGGCCTCTGGTTCGTGACTTTGACTTGCATCTCCTGACAACAGAGCAGTCGAACTCACAAAGATCAGAACCTTCGTGGTAAAGGCTAGAACAAACGAGCTTCAAACTCACGAATGTTGGGCGCAGTGACAGTGTGCAAAAGGATAGAGAGATCCTATTCCAACACAAGTGAGAACCGACAGATGATTAGCCGTGCGGTAGCTGTGCCTGGTATTTTTCATCCGAGACAAGAGATCTAATAGATGATTAGCCATACAGAAGCCATGCCTGGACCATTTTCACTGAGAGGACGGATGGTAGCCATTAATAACGGTGATCTACCAACATACAACTTGCCATGGAAGGGAGCACGCATGATTGGATGAAGACAATAGGAAAGCAGAGGTTCAGAAGCAACAAAGCATCTCCAAACACTTATCTGAAATTTCCACTAATGAATTACATAAGTACCTTTATTTTAATTTACATTTTATTTGTCTTTCAATTATCAAAACTCATAACCAATCGAATCTGCCTGACTAAGATTTACAGGATGACCATAGCTTGCTTCAAGCCGGCAATCTCCGTGGGATCGACCCTTACTTGCGTAAGGTTTTATTACTTGGACGATCCAGTGCACTTGCTGGTTAGTTGTACTGGAGTTGTGAAAAGTGTGATCACAATTCCGTGCACCAGCGTCGCAAGCCTCAAAATTTGTACCAGCATTTTGTGAAGATGGCTCTAAACACCACGACTTGGTCTTTAGTGCCAAAGACCTCGTAAATCGTGCAACAACTCGACGGAGGTGGCGCTAAACGGCACTACTCGGCGTTTTCCCCAGGTGCCTTAAAAAGTGTGAAAAGCATTCTATTTGGTGGCGCTAAACACCACTACGTGGCATTTAGCGCCAGGCCCGTGTCATCAAGTTCCACAGAAGGCTCTTTAGTTTTTAACATTAATTTTTGAATTAAGAAAAGATATTGTTAGGTTCTAGAATTTTAATTTTGTATCAATTAGGATTAGCTATATACGAGCCCTATTTCCCTGAATGGAGGGAGTATCCTAATGACGGCTGGTGGAATCAAGAACAAGCCTTCTCCAATATTTCATACCAATAGCAAGAGAGCTAGATGGAATTCCAAAATCCTCTTGAGCTTGCTACCGAGAGCTTATCTCAAACCGTGGCTGAGTTTTCTCTTGAGAATAAGATAGAAAAATTGTCCCAAACCATCACTAAGTTTGTTCAAGAACCCCAAAATTTTATGCAGGAAACAAGAATAAACTTCAGAGGCCAAGAATTCTCCATAAACAATTGGGAGAAATAAGTGGGACAAATTGCCAAGTAATTAGCAGAGAAGCAAGCAGATTCCTCTCCAAGTGACACAATACCTAATCTTAGAGAGGAATTCCAGACTATCAACATTGAGAGTCCACACCTCAATAAATCAGAAGGTTGCATGAATATTGATGAAATTAACCCATTGATCCAAGAAGCACTTGATAAAGGAGCCCTTCAAAACTCTGTACAGGATCCAAGTTTTGAAAATGAAGAAAAGCTAGATGATGTGTAGTAAATTGAGGAAAGCATTAACCGAAGGATCGTGGGTAGCAAGCAAAAGACACTATTTTGGAGGAGAAGGTCAACAAAAATCAATCTATTCTCTATCCTAGAAGCAGTATGAGTCAAGTTAGTGACGTTAAAAGAGCACTTATTGGTAGGCAACCCAGTCGGTTACTATCCTTCTTCTCTTCCCTATTAAGGTCCTTTCGTTTAACTAATTGGAAAAAGAAAAAAAATATTTTATGAATATGTTAGATCTTAGTTAATTATTGCTTTCTACTCATAATTTTTTTATTGATTTTAATTTTCAAAACTAGTTTTCAAAAGCTTTCGTTACCATCATTATTTTCTTCTTATGAACACATCACGTAACACAACTTATACTTAGCATTCTATGTTCCTCCATACTCTTTACTACTTTATCATATGACCAAACCCTAAGTTTGGTGTTGCAATTATGATAAAAGAAGAGAATGAAGAGGGCAACAAGGATATAGAGTGATTGAGGTAATTTGGTGTAAGGTGGTTAGTATTTTTCTTCTTCCTTTTCGTTTCCATTGACTTTTCTTTCTCTTACTCAAGCATCATGCATGTTTCCTTTATTTACATTATCCATACTTATTAGTAAACTTGTCCTCTGAGCCTTCTAATCATCATGAGAGAGATTTGTTTTAATGGAGGAAAGATTGAATCTAATAAATAAAATCCTCTTATAAAAAGTGATGTCCATAACCGTGTGATTATATTCCGTGGACTGTGATTAAAGGTTGATAATCTTGGAGGAAGGGAAAGAATGATTCTTTATGAGCAGAGGCTTAGAAAAGTATTATGAGATCTCCAAACAAAGAAAAAAAGTACCAAAATAGCATACTTTTGTGTTTTGTCCCCAATTTGATCCTAAATGTGAAAATATGTAATTTTGTGCTTGAAATGAGCAATTTAATTCCACTTTTATTTCATTTGATGCCATGACATGTTTGCTAAGAGCTTTCAGACCTTAGAGGCAAGAATGGATAGCCAAAAGTGGAAGAAAGCATGTACCAGGGAGAAAACATGAAGAAAACAAGGAAAAGTACACACAGCGAAGTGTGCGTGAGCACAAGCACCTGTGCGTATGCACAGGTCAACATTCAGCCAAGTGTGCGGACGCACACATCTGTGCGTCCGCACAGGTGCCTACACGTGGTTTCATTAATGAAATACGTGCTTTGCAATTTCTGAGGCCTCTTGGCCCATTTTGGAAGGCTTGGATGCTAATTTTGGATGCTATATGAAGGGGGATTCAACACATATGAAGACATTAGGTTTTATTAGGTTGTAGTTTTTAGTTTTTACAAGTTTTTCATAGTAATTAGGAGTATGAGTAGTGTAGAGTAGATAGCTCTCCTAGGGTTTATCAATTTCTATTGTAGCATTTTATAGCAAGTCTTGATCTTTGATTTTGCTTCTTTAATTGTACGTACTCTCAATTTCATCTTTAATTATAGTACTTTTATTTTCATTTCCTTTGGTTCAAGTTACTTGTTCATAATTACAATTTTGAGTTTCTTGAAGTTTTGATTAATGAATTTTATGTTTCATGCTTCCTTTATGTTTGATTGCTTGTTTATATTTGGTTTTGTTGATAGTTAGTTATAGCTTTCTATTTTACTTTGCAATCTTCCATGTTTTGGTTTTATGCACACAAGATGTTTGTGAAAATGTCAATTATGAGTTTTGAGTAGATTTTCACACCTTGGCTTGGGATTTGAGTTCCTAGGATACTAGAGTCATAATGTCCGACATTTAGTGGTAATTCTTGGGTAGTTAGTTGACTCTTGTTTCCATTGACGCTAGCCTTTTATCAACTAGTTTGGTAAGTTGATTAGGACTTATGGATTAAGGTCAATTATGCTTGCTTGACTTACTCCTCGATGGTTGGGGTTAACTAGGCAAGATTGACTTATCATAATTATCATAGTTGTGGTTATGGCAATGATAGGATTCTTAGATTCTCATTCCCAAGTCAAGGCTCTTTTTATGCATTTATAGCATTTTCACTAAGTTTTGATCTTATCTTCTCTTTACTTGCATTGATTCCAATTTTGATCATTCCTTAGTTCTTTTATTGCTTAGTTCTTTTAATCTTTAGTTCTTTGATTGCAAAACCCCTTTTTGGTCTCCACAACCGAAAGCATAGCATTTCCAATTGCATTTCTAGGGAGAACGACCCGAGGTTGAAAGATTCTCAGTTTATATGTTTTGAATTTGAAAATACTAAACTTTGATGTTGAGAGTTAGTTGTTGATTTAGCTATACTTGCAACGAAGTAATCTTATTTGAGAAATTCTAGATCAACACTAATCCTCTCATCAAACATCCTTGAGTTGAATTGAAAAGAAAAAGAAAAAGAGAGAGAAGAAACAACAAAGAAAAATAAAAAAAAGGGAAGAACAATAGAAAAAGATCAAAAAAGAAATCAAAGTTGCAAAGCACTGAGCATCAATGGTTAAAGAGCCCAGTTATGTGTCTGTGGTGTTGATTGTCTAAGGATAGGGATCGGGTAATTTAGATCCGAGGGGTGCTTCATCACTCGGTAACTTGGGCCAACTGATCCGGAATTATCGATTGAAAACCCACCATCAATAGTTTCCTTGAGACAAAACGTTTAGAAGTCCAAAGAGGCTCTGGACATGGATGTCCGGGAATTTAAAATGTTTAGCTATACGCTTGTGGTCCGACCTTGTCAAAGAGAGGGTTTGGTAACTAGATCCGTGGGATGCTTCATCTCCCAGTAATTTGGGCTAACTGGCCTAGGAATATTGATCGAAAGCCCACTATCAATAGTTGCCTTGAGACAGAACACTTAGAGTTGTCAACCGAAAAGCTCTCTCTGTTATAAATAAAAGATTCAAGGATCAATCAAAACTTAAAAGAAAAAGATCTCATAATATCATTCGAGCCTTAGTTCTAGAGGATTGTTCACTCTCAAGACTTCAAGATTCATTAAGAGAGAAGAGAATCCATTTATAATCACATGGCTTGCTAAACCCCATTTTCAAGAAGAACATGAGCTTCAAGAAGATTCAATTATTCTTCATTCAATTCTTTTCTTTTCTTTTCTTTTTGTTTGAGGATAAGCAAAGTTTTAAGTTTGGTGTTGTGATGCATTTGCACCATTCGTTGTTTTTCTTGTTTTAATTCATTGTTTTCTTAGGTTTAATTATAGTTTTATCTTCTATTCTTGTCACTTTTAAGTATCTTGTACTACTAAGGTGTTTGCTAAGTGTTTTCAAGAAATTATGATCAAATGAGAGGTAAATCAAGTAGCAAAGAGAGGTTGATCAAGAAGCAAGCTTAGCATGAAGAATAGAGAGCCAGAGACGTAGGAGTGAAGCCATGCAAGACATACACATGAGCAAATGATAGGGCGTGCCATACCCTGGGGGAGAGAAAAGAGGGTGTGCCACACCCCAGCATCATCAAGACCAGGGGAGCCATGCCTGGGACAGGGCGTGCCACGCCCTGGAGAGGAGTCACCTGGCGTTCCATGCCAGGCATTATGTGTGCCATGCCTTAGCACAACCAAGAAGGGCGTGCCATGCCCCATGAATAAGAGTAAGGGCGTGCCACGCCTTGGCCAACCAAGAAAGCGGGTGCCACGCCCTAGCCAAGAGGAATCCTTGGATGCATTTCAAGATGAAGGGTGTGCTATGCCAAGGAATGGGCATGCCATGCCCTAGTAAAAACCATCCCTTGGAAGTGATCCAAACTTTGGCGTGCCACGGGGGAAGCAAAGCGTGCCATGCTTGGTCCAAGCCTCGAGAGGGTGTGCCACGCCATAACAATTTCAAGTCCTGGAAGTATTTTCCAAACCAGACATGCCATGAGGAGTTTGGGTTTGCCATACTAGCCTATAATTTTCTTATCCGGTGTTGATTCATCACAAGCCTAACCTTGTAGATTTGATTTAGATTTGATTAAAGAAGATTCTGTATTTGATTAGTTTTGAATTTCTTTTTATTGTATTTTGAAATTTAAGATTTGAATTAGTTAGAGATTATCTTAATTATTTTGATTAAGATAAGATTAGGATTTGAATTTGAATTAGAGAAAAAACCTAGGTATAATAAGTAAATTACATTCACAGAGAGAAGGAGGGGGGAGTTCCCCACAGACTTTTCATCTTTGTATTTTTACATTCTCCATGAGTCACTAATCTTTTGTCAAAGGGTTAGCGGCTCTATTTCTATTTTCTATAAATTATTAATCTAAGTTTTCTTCTATTTTAAAGTTTGCATTGATTTGTTTATGATTGAGTGTTTCATTCTTCATCCCTAAAGGATTAGTAGCGCCGACAGGTGTGCTAATCCCGTTTTGAATTTGTTTATTGACTCGACAGAGTTTATATCCAAATTTTGCTTGAGAACTCTTTCACATGGCTTTCTAAATTGACTAGACATAGCACATGATTTTTTATTACCCTAGTTTTGAATATGTGACATATAATTCGGATTAGGACGATTTTCAAAAATTGTGTTTCCGCGTAAGATTCAATTGGACAAGACTAATTTGGATACGTGACATATAATCCGACCTGAGGACTACTCTTAAATCTTATGTGGAATTGAATCGGTTTTTACACTGAACCTCTTCGGTTAATCAATTGACCAAGACATTGGATGTTGATTAATTGAGAAAAAAGTGAGGATTCAAAACATTGGAAATCGGTTAATTAAGATTCGTCGTGAATGATGCTTGCTTGCTTTGAACAAAGAAAACAAAGTTTGATTTTCTAAAAAATTAAGCATCCCTAAAATCCTTGACTTCCCCATCATATATATTTTCCTCCAATAATCACACGTACTATCTCAGTCAAATCAAAACCCTCGCTTTCAAGTTTCTTCAAGCTATTACCTTTTCAGCAAGTCTTTAAGATTTCAGCACTCAATAATTCCAGGTTTTATTGATTTAATTAGTAGTTTAATTTGATATTTGTGTTCTCAATCCATTAATCCTAGAGGGAATGATATCCACTCACCATGGTATTACTTGAACGATCTGGTACACTTGCCGGTATCTGTGAGCTTCAGTTTCTGCTCATCAGACGCGGTTTATTAAAAGAAGATATCGTTGGATTATTGTATCACTAAATCTGATAGTAGAATTGGTGCGCATGCCTTTTGTTTTCGCGCCAACAATTACCGTTGGCTTTAGCGAATTTACGACAGCAATCTTTTATAGTGACGAACTTATTCTCCTTTTTGTCAGAAAATTCGATGGTAAATCTATTGGTACAGGTCAACACTAATTTCGATGGTAAATCTGACAGTACTCAGTATTTTTCTTGTAGTGATATGCCTAAATCTTTTACAATTGCGGCATTGTGGTTTTTCACGATGCCAATAATCCTTTTCTAGGTGGTTGGTCTTGCATATGCCACATGGAGAATATTTTTTTCTATCTTCAGTTTTATTTTTTATTTTTTAAAAGTGTCTGACTTTTCAAAATTTTCTTGTCTTTTTCTTTCTTCTCTTTTATTTAGATTATGAGATTTTATATTAAGCTTAGACTGAAATGCATTTTCTATTGAATCTTCATCATTTCGACTTGCCAGTCTTTATTCAAAACCGTGTAATGAGTTTATTAACTCTGTTAGTGTTAGTGTTGATAAATCCTTTGTTTTCTCAATTATAGATACTTTAGGATCAAATTTGGAAGGCAAAATAATGAGTATTTTCTCTACTATCTTTTTATTGGGCAAGTCCTCTCCATAAGATTTCATTTTAGTTACTAAGCTCATTAATCTTGTATAGTAACATTTTATTTTCTCAGAATCTTTCTTCTTTATATTTGCATATTGCTTCATTAGAGATTGGAGGAGGATTGTGCATATCTTTATGTCGCCTCTAAACTCTTACTCCAAGTTTAGCAACACTTCCTTAGCTGATGATATTCCTCTTATCCATGAGAAAATTGTCTTCATTACAGCTTGTTGGAGAAAGCATAGAGTAATATAATTTCTTTGTTGCTCTTCCACTATTACATTTTAGACTTTTAGTAACATTTATATGTTAATATTTGTTAAAATATTAGTAGTTATCATAAAATTAAATTTTAAGTAACATTTATACTCAAATGTTAGCAAATATATTCATTTTTTTTAAAAAGTTACAAAAAGTGTTACCTATTCTATTCTCAGTTAGTTTTCAAAATCGAAACCACATCTCATTCTCACTCTCAGTGTTTTGAAACGTGAAATCTCGTCTCCATCCTCCTCAATTTCTTACTCTGCCTCTTTGATCTCTCCTCAAGATGGAAACCACAATCGCGTGTTTTTCTCTGAAGTTTTGAATCCACCTTTTACTCCTCTTCAGTCTCTTGCTCTGACTCTTCGATCTCTCTTCCGCCACTGTCATCGAAGCCTTCGTCGCGCCATCGTCACCGTCAACATGAGTTCTCTACTCTAGGATCAGAATTGGAAACTCTTAAGGTACATAGCACATAATCTATTATTTTATGCTTGTGTTCTTGTGTCTAAAGTTAATCTCGTTGAATTGAATCCATGTCTTCTGAAAAGTGTGCCTTTCATTAATCTCATGCTTCACTACTCATTTCAATCATTTTGGAAATGAAAAGGTTGATTTGATAGGTTCACAAGTCTTTCATGCTAATTCTCTTACCTGATTGTGCCTTAAGCAATTCATCAACATCATGCAATGGAGTTTCTTATTGCAGATCGAAAAAGAGAAACTTCAACAGCACAAGTAACTTCTCTTAGTTTTCGCTGAATTTGTTTATTCATTTGGCTTATCAATTATAGCTAAAAAATTATAGTTAATGAATTTTCATTATTATGACAATGAATGCATATGATGTGTTTGATGAATGATAATAAATCCAAATTTTTTGAGTCCGAGTTTTTTTAATAAAAGTTCTTTATTCTTTTGGAAGTGCATTTAAGGTGTTTGAAGAAATGCCTCACAGAATTTTATGTTACTATATATCTTATATCTTAGAGAAATTTGGGCATAGTACAATTTAAGAGAGTATGATTTGAGAATATACAAAATAAAAATTTTCTTGAAGTCATCAAAAGTCTAATGCAATAATCTCTTTTGACAAAGTATTGAAAATATCAACTCAACTCCATTTTCATGTTAACAAAATATTATTTTTATGAACAGTTTTAGTATGTGAGTTTATGTAAATTTTTCACTATCACTTTTAGTGAAGATATCAATCAAATTGTTATATTAGTGTACTAGAAATTCAAGAAGGTACAATATATAATAATTAACTAAGTCGTAATCTTCCTCTAATTATTCTGAATATTAATTAATATGTTTTGTTTAACAACAACTTATGATTAGTAATAGTAGTAACTCTTGGAATAATAAGTTGTTCATCATCTCTATTGCAGACAAGTTTATCTGTTCTATGCTACCTGAATCACCTTCCCTATTAATTTCATACTCTCCAGGTAATCAAATTAATTAATAAACCGAGGGCTTATGTTCAAGCCATGAGGGAGTAACTTGCAGCATGCAAGGGCTTATGTTTAAGATTTGTTGGCCATGAATTAATTGAATTCCTAATGTTAAGATATGCTCAATTCAATCCCGAGAATCCCAAAGAGGACACTGGTGATTTTAGAATTGCATCTTCAGCTACTAAGACGCTCCTTTTTCTTTCCTCGCTTCATTTCTGAAATTCATTTAGTTATCCTAGCAATATTTTGCACTAGAAAGTAAAGTGTTAGTAGTTAGTAACTAGAGCGAGAGAAGCAAGACTTGGATATGATGTGACATGTTACGACTATTGTGATAATGATATTGTCATGCCTGTTCTGTTTCTGTTTTTGTTTGTGTTTGTAAACTTAACTAGTTAACTAACTAGTTTTGAGTTTTTGCTATGGAGACAGCAATGACATGAATAATGTTCAGCTGAATGATGATGTTCTTGGCCTGATTGTGTTCAAATCAGACCTCTATGACCCTTCTTCATCTCTTGCTTCATAGAAAGATGATTCAAGTGCTTGTTCATGGAATCGGGTTCAATGCAATCCAGCATTGATTTTGCTGTTGTTTGGTAGGGATCAATAAAAAATAGCGATGATGTTGCATTTTTCATACATCTAAGAAGACCTCAACTATATGCATGTTCATTGTTGACTACCATATTAAGTCTCATCTTCAATCTAAAACCGATATTCCATTTCTGCTATCTATTTATGATGATTATGTTTTTTCTTCCTGTGATTTATTTGCAGTGAGGAGAATGTATATTTACTTTGCAAGAAGTTGTGCACTGATGGGATAGCCAATGCTGAAGGATCTGATATTTTTGTTGTTTTCATTTCCAATAAAAAGAAGCAGGCATGTACCATGTCATATACATTATTATTTATTCTTAGTCTTAGGGGAGATTTGTAATTTGCTTGCTAGTTTTCTTGTTCAAGGTGATTCACCTTGCCTAGTAACTTCTTTAATTTTTTTCCGCACCCGTGAATATGTCGAGGAAATATCCAGCTCCACTCGGCCCTCTCATTTGTTCCAATAAGCCAAAGGATAAAAGGTAAATTTAACTAACTACCACTCTCACCCTCACTCTGGCTCATTCCTCTGCATTTTTGTCTTCATGCATTTTTGTTTATTCAGTTTATTTCACGTACTTAAATGATAATAGGGGACGAAGATTATGGATAAAGTTTTAAATTTTGTGCTAATGGGTAATTGAGTCAATTACAGATTTGAAGAAATGTGAGTTGAAAAGTGAAGAAGATAGAAGTAAAGGAGACTACTTTCAGCTTCAGATTCTAATTTTTTCTTTATATATATGTGTATGTTAGTTGTTTCAGATACAATTAGCATAGAAATTAAACTGTCATTTCTTACAATAATAGTAATTTGAAGCTGAAAATGGTGATGGGACATGCAGGTTAAAATCTGCAATGGGAAGGTAATAGAAGTGGCGGCTTCAGAGAAAGGGTTTTATACTGTTGGAAAACAATCTCTACAAAGTCACACTTTGGTTGATCTTCTGCAACAGCTAAGTCGAGGTTTCTCTAATGTATGTAGTTTTCTGGTTACTAATCATGAACTTTTTGCTGTAATGGAACATATTCATGTTTTAAGTTTTAACGTTTTTTATATTCTGTGTTGGTTGTTTTGTAAATTTTAAATAAGCACAATTTTGAAATTCAAGTTTTCTATTGAAATCTTTTTAAATAATTTTCTGATTGGTGCAGGCATATGAATCTTTAATGAAAACTTTCTCTGAAGTCTGAACATAACAAGGTAATATTTATACCAACTGATTTTATTTTTTCTTTTAAATAAAAAAGTGTTTTCTTTTTTCTTTTCCTAACAATTTATCTCATTCATTTTGGCAATCTTCCATATGGATTCCAAAAATACCTGGCTTGTCCCTCTATCTGTTGCCGAGTAACCTTCAAACTTTCCTGCCCTTCCTGCTGAGGACGAAAGCTGGAGTGATAATGGTGGTGGCCAAGGTAGAAATGGTGAATATGAGCTTAGACAATGGGCTTTAGATTTTACAGTATTGGCTTCTCTTCCCTACAAAACTGAAGAGGAGAGAGTGGTCAGAGATAGAAAATCTTTCCTGCTGCACAGTCAGGGACGGATGTATTCATTGGGGTGTGGGGGCAACTGCCCCCAGTGAAATTCTAAAAATGACTTAGTAGTTCTTAGTAAAATATCTTAATTGCTCCCAGTATAAAATTAATTTTGACCCCAGGGCTCAAACCCCACCCCAAACTAAATCCCTAACCCTTCTTTTTCCCCAATCTTCTTCATCTGCTCCAGCCCTTCCTCCAGGCTCCAGCCCTTCCTCCAGGCTCCAGTCTTCGCAGTCTGCACTAAGAGGCTAAGAGCCATTAGTCCATTACTGGCTTGCTTTTGGCGTTGTTGCCGTGTCGCGTGCCACCACTCCGTATTTCAGAAAGTGTCACGGTTCTCTCCTCACTGACGTCTCCGCCCTCCTGTCTCCAGAGTCCAGAGTCACTGCTGCCGTGCCGCGTCTCCGCATCCCCTTCTGGCTTCTGCCTTGTGCCTCCTTCTTCTTCTTCTTCTTCTAATACTGCGAATCTGCGTTCCTCTTCTCTCTTCGGTTTTCACTCTTCAGATTTCAGCAGAGAACGCCTACCTTTCGTCTTCGTCCTGCTGCCGCTGAACGCCGCACGCCCGCACCGCTACTGCCTATTGGGTTCTGCATTTTTGCTTCCTAGTTCCTAGAGTTCATCTGTTCAGATTCAGTCTTGGATTATTCTATTTCTTGGTACATTCATGAATCATGATTCAGCGATCTGCAATTCTGTTTATTCACTTGTTTGCTAATTGGATTAATTTGTTTGATAATTGATTTAGTTGGTTTGTTAATTGTGAATTTGTGATTGAATTTGTTCTAATGTAATTGCAACTTTGAAAGTTTAGTTTGATTAATTTGTTTGTTAATTCACTTATTCACTTCTTGGATTAATTTGTTTGTTAATTTGTGAATTGTGATTGAATTTTATTCACTTACACTGTACTCCTTTTTTTCTTCTTCGATATATAAAGATTGCGTCTTTCCTACTTGTTTAAGATGGGAAAAAATGGAGATTAATATCTGATATGTAAAGACTCATTATATGGTATTATACTATTGTTTATATGAGCTTTGAAATAAGTTTATATGGTATTATTTAAATTTCATTACAGGGCCTTTGAAGTAAGTTTATATGCTCAATTTCTGTTTCTGGAGTCTGGACTACTATTCTACTAATGTTGAAGAATGACTCAATGAGTAATATTACCTCATTGACTTATAGGCTTATATTACCTCAATGAGTAATAATTAAGTCTGTCTCATCATCAGGTATGCATCAGCACCGCAAGAGCTTAGAATGGATTGGGATATTAGTTGTTTTGTTGTTTTTGTTGGAAATTTATTTAAATTTTTAATTTGTGTAGAATTGTGAACTTTTTTATTAGTTTGAATTGCTTCTTTGCATAACTTGTTTGAATCTAAGACACTCATTTTTTGTATTTTTTGTATTTGATAAGGAGAAGTTGATCCAGTTAGTTCAATTTTATCTATTAGAATTTTCTTCCACTCAACTTTTGGCATTTGACAGTCAACTTGAGAACTTCATACTAGATGTGCGTTCTGATGATCAATTTTCGGACTTAAATGGAATTGGTGCTCTTTTTCAGAAGTTGGTTGAGACTCGAAAGAATATTGTTTATCCATTAGTGTTTCATCTTTTAAAGTTAGCTTTATTTTTGTCTGTAGCAACTGCATCAGTTGAAAGAACTTTTTTGCTATGAACATCATAAAGAGTCGACTTCGTAACTGTATGGGGATGAATTTTAAATGATTGTTTAGTGACATACATAGAAAGAGAGACATTTAATTGTATTGACAATGAAAAGATTATTCAATCTTTTCAAAATATGAAACCTAGAAGAATAGAATTCTAAATTATTTGTTATTATTTTGAATTATTATTTTATTATTTTGCCCCCACTGAAAAAATTTTCTGGATCCGTCACTGTGCACAGTCGATTTGTTGATACCTCGATATTCATGGCCATCAAGGCAATACAACATATCATGGAATCCAATATAAAGAATGAATCAAATTCTCCAAGTTCAATTCTGCATGAAGAGCGCGTAGGAGACTTGTCAGTTATTGTCAAATGTGATATTCGCAATGGAAATAGAGTTCAAGTGCTATAAGTATTTTTTTCTCATTTTATTTACATCACGAAATAAATTTGTACAATGATTATATCATTGATTAATAAAAGAGTCTATAAAAATTTTATTTTGTGAATTTGTAAATTTAATGAAATATTTTATGTTGTAGTAATTAATTTTAGTATATTTATATTATGTATAATATAAAATAAAAAACAGTATAATATAACTAAAAAAATATTACTAAAGATCTTTTGTAACATTTTTTAAGTGCTACAAAAATATCTACGGTAACATTTTTTTAAGTGTTACAAAAAATATCTATAGTAATATTTTTCTAAATGTTACATAAAATATCTATTGTAATATTTTTTAAGTGTTACAAAAAATATCTATGGTAACATTTTTTTTAAGTGTTACAAAAACTATCTATTGTAACATTTCTCTAAGTGTTACCAAGAAATATCTATTGTAACATTTTTCAAAATATTACTGTAGAATATCTTTTATAACATTTTTACTAAATGTTATTAAATTTTTAGAAAAATATTAGTAAAATTCTTTAGTAACATAGAGTATATTTAACATTTGTTAAAATGTTACTAATATACATAGGTAACATTTTAATATAATTTGGTAACATTTTTTAAATGTTAGTAAAAGTCAATTATGTAGTAGTGTACTTTCAGTTTTTTCTTTTTTGCAACGAAAAGTGTTGCTTGATACTTTCGCACACTGAATCCTTCATTGACATCCCACAAGTCTTGTATCTATAGAAAGGTTTTTATTTGGCAATGCCAATTCTCATAATTGTTTTCTGACAATATAGGTAGGAAAATATTTATGATTGAGATAGTCATAGTTATGGAAAAATTTGTTTGAGTGTGTTATAATGTAGTAGATATGTATAGTTGATAGGTTAAGAAAAAAAATTTTACGCTCAGTAGATGATCAAACGCAGCTCTAGTACCAGTATTAGTTTAATGAAATAGTTAGAAGTTGGTTTAGTGTATTATGGACTTGAATATTGTAGCAAGAATAACAAGAGTGATTTTGATAAAGAAGTAGTTTGGAACTTTAGATAAATAGTTTGAGAAAATTGATAGTTATATTATTGATAAATTAAGAAGAGAGTACAAAAGCTACTACTGAGACTTGATATACTTGTTATTAGTTGATTATAATAAACTCTATAATAACTTATTTATAGATTCTTCAAGTTAATTCTAAATAGTTCTAAATCTTAAATATTTTTTAGTACTTCATTATTTATTTACTTAATTTTTAGATTTTTTTATTATAATATCTAAATATTTATTTTTATGAAACAAGACTATAAAAATTTTATAGAATTTCACAAATATGTAGCATAATCAATATAAGTCTTATTATCCTGACCATAAACGAAATACACCAGTCTTATATATCATCTATATTTAAAAAACAAAAAATGCAGTCTTATAATGAAAAAATGAAAGGTCTCTAAGAAGTAAGAAACGTGATAGTATATGTTACACACTTATATTAAATAAAAGTTGGCTATAGAGTTACATTTGCCAAAACTTTTATGTTATCATTTGCAGTTATTATTATCATATATAATAAACGGATAATGCTAGGTAGACCAAAAAAAAAAGAAAAACCAGAACTTACCTTATTTAGTATTAATTAATTGTCGCAACAATTAATAAATGCTAAATAAGATAAGTTATGGTTATTTTTGTCTGATTTTCTTTGGTTACTAAATATTTCCAATAATAAACCATTCAATGAACTCCTTTTCAATGTAATCTCTATATTTTTTGTAATAATAATCACTAATCTATTCATATTTCTCGTTTTGTTTAACTCTCAATTATTATCAAGTTTTCTTATAAACTTTTACATTATAATTAAGTTAATTTTTAAAAGAAAATAAATAGTTTAAAATACATGATAAGTTTTTTAAAAATAAAAATTTTAAGTGTACAGAAAATTAACTATTATATATTTATTTATAAATATATATATTATTTAATTAATTTATTTATTTTTAATATATATTTTATATTTCAATACCTATTTTTATAGATAGCTATATTTTGGTGGCCGATTCTTTATGCTGCGTATTCTGATCGTTTTAATAAATAGTATGTAAATATTTAAAAATAATAAATAAAAGTTAGAACTATCTGAATATCAACCAATTATATATCTTAGTTTCTAAAGAAAATAATAAATCATAACAGATTTGTAGCAAAACTTATTTATCCCATTTTTTATTAGGCTTAATAGATTTGCAGCCTTAATCGAGGATGATCGTTAGAGTTTCAATTTTTTACTTTATCATCTCTTTCGTTTTAGAGAATTAAATCTACAAACATTCTAATTAATGATCTTATTAAAAACTAGAATATAATAATTTGGTTTTTCTTCGGAGATCTTTTGTTTAAGACTCACTATCTTTGCATATGTTATTGCTTTAATTTTTATCAATAAAAAATTAATTATTGTATTGTTGTTGTTGCTGTGTGAGTAGGGAAGAGGAACATGACCATCGGGTGGGGAGAGATGTGATGGTGGAGGCAAGTGTAAAATAAAGTATGAGCGGCAATGGTGGTGTCGATGAGAATGAGTGAGGGAGGCGGAAGGAGGAGGGTGAGAGAACAATGGTGGTGGGGAGGGAAAAGGAAGAGGAGAGAATTAAAAAGATGATATTGCACAGGAGAGGCAGAGGCACGTGGTGGTGGTGGTGTCAGCGATCATGGCGGAAACGATTTTGATTTGTATCAAAATTATTTTTGAAAATATTTTATTTTGTCCTTAAAATTTTATATAGAACTAATATTTAAAAATAATTTTGGCATTAACTAAATGTTAAGGATAAAATTAAATAAAATTTAATATTAAAAATATTTTAAGAAAAAATGTTAGAAAAAAAAAAAAACATAATTTAGCCGTATTCAACCTGTGTCACCTACTGTTGGGTGGTCTCATTCTCTTAGCTGGTTCCTAAATGCATCATCACAGCCCGCGTAGAAACTGTGCACTGATGAAAATCCCTGGAAGAAAAAGAACCTACACTAAGTTACAATATTAGAACTATTTACATACACCCTACATAATTGAGCAATGCAATTTACTTATGAAACGTAAGAAATAACACACACATATATTTATATTGCTCGACACAAAATTAAACTTCTAAGATTGGTTGTTGGACCTTATTCCAACCCATCCCCTGAATCTCTCAGATCTTACTTGGACATAAAATATATATCATTGATGAGATATTTCTAAGTACAATCGCTTTTTTTTATATATAACAAATCCCATATAATAATGGATATTTCCTAGAAAGCTAGGACATAAGGCTGTCACAATGTCCGATCCAAGAATTCTTTTATACTTTACATACATTTAATGGAATGTGTACGTATACATATAATATATCATTGACTCTATCACCAATCAAATAATAATATTATTGTTATTGATCCCATAAATAAAATTGTTTAGTACTACGACAATAAATTAAAGTACTCCTATATTATATATATGAAACATGCAAGTGCTACTAGTCATCACTATTCTTCATAATGATAATAATAAATGATATTCCAACCACATTCACTCACCAACCCTACATTCATCCAGTTAATACGCATTTGATTTTTGCAAAAATTGATACCATAGAAGACAAGGTACAATAAAACAAATGGCCATAAACGAAGCTCCATCAACATGCACATGGCCTTGTTCCCTCTCTCACTTGTGAACCATATAAACAATTTAATATACCTTCCTGTTCCAGCCAAGACATCAATAATTTTGGGGTACACAAAAATTAATTTAAAGCACACAAAAAGGCAAAAAAAATTATAAATAACAATAATGATATACATATACCTATACATATACAATACATACATTATGAGGAATCTCTTAATAAAGGGAAGAATAATAAAGTAATATGCATTAATATTCAATAATAATAATAATTAAGCACATATACAACACAATAATAATCATGACAGCAAATGAAGGATAATAATAATAATAATAATAATAATAATAATAATAATAATAATAATAATAATAATAATAATAATAAACAAGCCAGACTAGTATTATAGGTTAAGTTTATTGCTTCTTGTTCCATTACAAATGCCCCCATCATCATCACCATCACAGGCTCCTTAAAATTAAAAGTTGAATCTATATACCAACAATAATAATACAAAAAACACAGACAAATGCCAAACTAACAATAAGTAAATAAAAACATATGTCCCAGCAGCAGAAGTGCTATGGTGGATTCATATATATTTTTATAGGGTAAACTTTGGTACGGATTCTGATCATATATATATAGAACATGTATTGGACCAGCAGCTTCAGCTTCAGCTTCTGCTTTTGCATTTCTCCATGGCCCTCGGCGCTGAAAGTTCACAGGAAAGCATGCCAATATTAGATTCACTTGCCAGAAAGTGGTGTATAATAATATATATTATCTAAAATAATAACTATGAAGAATCATGATTGTTAGTATTTTCCTATTTGGGTTTCATAATAATGATGACTTCCATATATATTAAAGCAAAATTAAATGAATGAAAAGAAAAAGTTGATGTAACCAAACATATGATCAATAATTCATACCAAGCCCAATAGCTTCTGATCCTTTCATTATTCGCAGACGCTTGCATGATCCAACAAACATCCTTCACAAAAAGTAAATAACTTAGGTTAATTTCATGGGTCTCTATGTGTTGAAGTAAAAAAAAACTCTTAAATTAAAAGCATGTTTCTAAATAACCTCTTAATAATCAAAGTTTTTTTAATTAGATAAAAATTTCTAATCCACATGAGTAATTAATTAGTAAATAATACATTTAATTTTCTTTTTGATAATAATAAGTACAATACTTAAATGTTTGTATATATATATAAATAAAGGAAATAGCACCTAGCTAATTAAATAAAGGTCAATATATAAAAAAGAAATTATATTGAAAGTAAACAAAAATAGTTATATTTTAGATTTTCAAAATAAATAATTTGGTGATAATTTCCTAACTGTGTATTTGAATGAACGAGTGTTATGAAAACTGTAATCAAATTGTAGAGAGGAGAGAGTAGTGGTGGTGGTGGCGGCAACGACGGCGGTGGTGGTGAGATGAAGGTAATAGAAACTTACTCCCATGGGACATCACCCACGAGCATCCAGTCACCATCCTTATCTTCATAGGTTGGCACATACTCAGAGCTGTTCAGAAGATCCATCAACTTGCTCTCATTCATGAAATCAATCATTCCTTGGGACCCATAGTTACCTTCATCAATTACAATAATAACACCCTAATTTAATAATATTATTATTATCAATAATAGTACTACTTAATCATTCACACCCAAATAAAACCCAGGCCACAATCATACACAATTATACATATGCCTAGCTGTAAGTCTGTAACCCCAGAATGTAACAATTCTAACAAATATGTATATAAATTAAATTAAACATATTACTAATTAATAGCACCATCAACACAGATTCCCATGCATCAAAGAAACAAATTTAAAAACTATTATTATATGAATTTAATTTTCAGCATATAAACAATGCATTAAAATTAATTTTTTATTTCATTATATATAATAATAATAATAGTAACTTTGTAATTTTATGTGCTATTTTCTTTCATATTATTATATACACGTTCAGTCTCATCAAAGTTGAACTAATAATAGAGCTTTTGGAGGTCTAAGTAATTGAATTAAACTCATAAAATTTAAATAAATTTAAACGATAATAGAGAACTGATAAAGTGTAAAAATGGTAAATCGAATTTGGAGATCTAAACTAAGAAATATGAATATGGATATGGTACTAACCCATGGTGAAGGAGCTGAACATTTTGGCCAAGGCATCAGATAAGTCTTGGTAGCTTTTGTACATTGTCAGGTCGACCTTGCGAAGGTAAGGAGCTCCATCCATGGAGACCTTCACAAATGAACCACCAGTAGAAGCTGCGGTGGTGGCTGCAGCGGCGGCGCTGCTTGTTGTCTTCTCAGTGGTGGCGCTGCCATTGTTATTTTCCTCAGTGCTCACCTTTTGTGCCATCATGTTCTTTCTGTATGACCTCACTGGTGGCCATCCAACTACTTGAGCTCTGATCATCGTCATAATAATAATATTTTCATATTCAGTTAAATTCATCAAATTAATGTATTAAAAATATGATTTTTTATATCAATTTAAATTTTTAAGAGAAGTTATAAACAAAAAGTCTAGAGTGTCATCTTTAACTTGTTTTCATTCAAAAGAAAAAAAAAAGTAGTACAAAAAAATCTATACAAAAATTTAAATATACCTTAAAAAACTCCTATTTAAAAAAAATATGTTAAAAATATAAGTATATTCATGTCCTTTATCGATTTAAATTTTTAAAAAAGAATAATTTTATTATATAACGAAATAAGGGAGATGAAAGGAATTAATTAAGGGAAACATACTTAGCGGGTGGCTTGGCAGGGTCCTTAAGGAGAGTCTTCTCCTTTGGAACATTCTTCAGATTCTCATTCAGATCTTCCTTGTTAGTATCATTGCCTTGAAGGTTAAGCTTCAGATCAACCGTCTCAGAGAACCCTCTCTTCCCGGTGGCTCTCGGAGTTTCTGCCGTTGCCGTGTCTCCGCCTCCGCCTCCGCCTCCGCCTCCGCCGGGCAGGCCAAGGCAAAGCTCAGTCTCCTTCAGATTCAAGCCATGCTCCTTTGCCAACATAGTTGCCATTTTTGGCTCTACCGTTATCAAATGGAACTCTCTCAGCTTCTTTTCTAATTCTAATTTCTCTTTCTCTTTCTCTTTGCTCTCTCAAACTGTTTCTTATGAATATGGTGTTCTCTTCTTTCTATTATAATGCTTTCTTGGTTTGGCTATATAGAAATTGGAAGCAGTAGAGAGAGAGAGAGAATGTGATAGCCCCTCAATAATATAGGCCCTTTGAGGAACTTGTGCTTGTGACTGCATGTGTATGTCATATCATGTTTGGATCCAATTGCATGCTGACACCTGGACATATATGGGGCGTTGATCTTTGCAAATGGGTAGGCTTAACGGACTCTTTCACATGACTATTATAGCCAATTTGTTTTTAATAATCTACTTAAATAAGTATTAAAGAGTTAAATTTTATCTTATGTATATAATAATTTTTTTGAGTCTATATATATATATATAATAATTTATTAGTTAATAATAAATTTTTAAATGATAATTTTAATTAATAATAAATTAATTTTTAATTTATCAAATCAAAAAATATTGTTAAAAAATTACAACTATTATGTTATGATAGTTACAGTAATTAGATAATTGTGTTATTAAAATAATAATTTTTTAATATTTAATTTTTTTAACTTTAAAAATAAAAAAATTATAATATAAAAAATGTGGTTATAAGTTTAAAATTTTTAAATATTATTAAATTTATATAATCACTAAAAATTAAAAAATATAAAGTACACTGAAATTCCAAAGATAACAAAATAGTCGTGTCGATAAAAAAAAAAAAAAAATTTATATATAATATATAGTTGAACAATTATTTCTCCTTTGATGATAAACGGGATTATTATTTGAGGGTACCTACCAAAATGTTAATGGCTTCCAAAATATGTCTCCCCAAATGTACTAATCAACCTTTGTTGTAATTTTCAAGGCACATGCATGGCACTTGGTCTTGTTAGTTTTCCGTCTTCTGCTGTCCTCTCATTTGAGGACTGGTTACCATGTTTAGTTATCTAAAATAGTGCACCCTCTATAATTTCTTTCTCTGTCATCTTCACTAGGAAATGAATATATAATGTAATTAATATATACATGTAATTTTGGAAATTTCCATGCGCGGATATATCATGATTATTTACCACCTCAAATAGTTGGATCATATGTTTAAAGTTTGTCCACTTAAAGTTTTATAATATGTTCAATTTTCAATATAGATTATTGATGATAAGCTTTAATCTTAGATATTAATGTGGAATACATATATATTCTTACATCAAAAAATATAACACAGGCAGCCTAATCTAATAATTATATCTATGAATAATTCTATAATTTTAATTAATAACTTCAAAATTACACAAAAATAATTTAACTATTGCTCTAAAACTTTTCTCCTCTTAATAAGTTTACATATATGTTCGTGCGTGAAATTTCGAACAATTCTTTAAATATATAATTTTGGACTAACTACGGCTTGATTTAGTAAACTTTTTATTTTTTAAAAAATAATCTATGAAAATTATCTTTTAAAAGATTATCTTTTTCTTTTAAGTTGTACCATCTCTATTTAATAAATCAAACTAAAAATAACTTTCAATAAACATAAAAAAACAATTGCATTTAAAAAATAATTTTTAAAATTTAAAAAGATTATAATAAACATAAATATAAGATTATATCAGATTGTTTAATTTTAATAAATATAAACCAACTTAAAAAACTCTTTATTAAACACATTCAACTTTTAAAATTAAAATTACAAACATAAGTACATTATTTTTTTATTTACTAAATATAAAACAAGGTATTTATATTTTTAAAAAGAACAAATAACTCTTCAAAACGTTTTAAACCAAGTCTGGCCAAAATATCTCCTAATAGATTCTAAATTTAAGAGAAAAACTCAAGGGTTAATAATTTTATTTTATATTGACTAATATTTTTAGTCATCAACTCAATATTTTTAGTTTAGTAACCTAATAATATACTTTTAGACTTTAGCCAATATTTTTCAATAATAGTAACTAATTATAAATTATTGACCAAAAATAATAAAATTCTATTAGTCCTCTAACATTACTCTAAATTTTATTCACTCAAAAGGTGAGTATTATTTTGAGAATTTAAAGCAAAGAATTATTTTTACATTAAGGTATAAATAACTATATATATTATTATAATATATATCTATTACATTTTTTATAGATGCCATTAATTAAAACCAATGCTATCGAATATACTCACTTTTAGAGTTTGTACTCGATGCCTCCGGTATGAGTTGAGTGATAGATCGAAAATTTGCGAGTCGAGACGGATGCCGGGCTATCTCACTGGAGCAATGAGGGGGGAAGCAATGAGGGGGGAAGGTACCTGTAAAGACACTCCGACGCTTAAGTCAGAATGGATCTAAGAGGTATAAGGTGTGTAGAATGAGTGAATACCTGGAGGGACCTGGATTCTTTATTTATAGGTGATGGTAGTTATCTTATCTTATCTTGTTTGGCTAAGATAAGGGAGACGTTTGAATTCAAAAGTTGGTTAGAAGTTCTAATAGATCAGTTTCGGACATTCTGAAAGGGTAATGTGATTCGGATCCGGATTACATACCGAGTTTAGAAGTTATGCCGGATGTAGAATCTGTGGGTCCGATCCGTAACAGAGTTCATAGAATTCATTTTGATAACTATTTAAAACATATAATTATTTTAAGAGACAAAAATTAAAATGATTCCTTAGATTTTATCATAGTTATCAGAATAGAATAAATGACTAAATTAGTCAAATTATTGATTTATTAGTTTAATTAATATAAATTACTGATTAAACCGAAAGAACCAATTCTTTATAAATAAAAAATATAAAATAATCAAAATTAAAAATTAAAATTTAAATACATATCCTCACTAATATTTTAAGAACAATCAAGTCTCAACAAATTATAATCAACAAGTTATAATTTAATTATTATTAAATAATTATATAAAAATTTTGTATTTTTTATAATAAAAATTTTTAATTTTATTTTTATATTAAAGTAACTATTTTTTATTTTAATAACTAACTAATTGATTTATATTTATTATATTCTTATATACTATATATATTTATTAAAAAATAATATTAATAAATATCATATAATCATAAAAAGAAAAATTATATTATAATTAATAAAAATATTTGATATTTTTTAGTTATACGTATTTAATAATATTTATATTTATATTAATAATTATGAATAATAAAAATATAATTAATTTAAATATAAGTGAGTATAAAATTAAAATATCTAATAAAATTATTGTACGTTTTTACTATATAATTAATAAGTAGCTTATAGAATGGCAAGGAACAACATAACTTAGTAGTAAAGGGAGCATGCATCGATTTTAGAATTTTCATCCGAACAGTTCAGTCGGACCAGTTTATACCAATTTTGATAGGTTCTCGCCATCTTTTACTACAAAAAGCGCTGTGAAATTCGTTTAGTCAAATCGTTACTGGTAGATTCCCATTTTCGACGGTAATACTTAGATTAAAAATGGGAGAAATAGGCGCAAAATTTAGCATGAGATTTACTGTCAGAACAATCTACCAGTAAACTCATTTTTGTGAAACGCTGCATTTTGGTGACCCGAAACGAGTTACCAGCGGATTTATCCGATGGTAAATCCGACGGTAACGAGCCCTAAAATTTAAAGCGTGAATCCTCTCTCTCTTCATTTTGAAATTCTCTCTCTCTCTCTCTCTCTTTCTCTCTCTCTAACCTCTTTTCTCCCTTTCTCATTCTAACCGCCTCCTCTCCCTGCCGCTCCGTCAGTCCTGCCGCCACCTGTCCCTCCTGTAGCTGTCTCCTCTCCCCTCCGTTAATAGTGACTCCTTTTTTCTCTCTGTTCGTCTGCCACCGCCGTCCAGCACCGACGCCGTTGCCGTCCATCACCAACGCGACTCCCACTTTCTCTTTGTTCGCCTTTCAAGTTTTATGGTCCCTCTTTTTTCTTGTTTAAGTTAATTTAGGATTTAGTTATTATAAGTTAATTTAGGTTTGATTATTATATTCTAATTTAGGGTTTAGGGTTAAGATAATTTAGAATTTAGGATTTGGTTATCATATGCTAAGATTTAAGATGAAGTTTATTTAGTATTTAGGAATTAGTGATATGTTAATTTAGGATTTAGGATTTGATTATTATATGCTAATTTAAGGTTCAAGGTTAAAGTTAATTATTTAAGATTTAGGATGAAGTTAATTTAGGAATTAGAAATTAATTATATGTTAACTTAGAATTTAAGAAGAAGTGTAAGATGCTTGAATTTTGAAGTAGGAAATGTACCAAGAAAACGTTATAAGCCTTAAGTTAATATAATCACTACAAAAAAAACACCCATTTAGGTACACTTGAAAAGTGTAGCCAAAAGTGAAAAAAAATGATTCCTTAGGCTACGGCTACGCTTTCTGGGCTACGGCTACGCTTTTTGAGGTGATTCCTATTCGGCCGTTGCCTATTCTCAAAGGCTACGCTTTTCTGCACCAAGGGTTACGCTTTTGGTATTTGGAAATAGGGTGTGCTTTTCAAGTGATGCTGTTCAGAACCAAAGGCTACGCTTTTCAGCTTCCATTTTTAACAGAATAGGCTACGCTTTTCAGTGCTACTGCATCACCTGTAAAGCGTAGCCACATTGTATACCATGGCTACCCTTTATAAGTGTAGCCTTAGGTCCCTCGTTTTTTTTTTTGTATACCATAGCTACTGTATATAAGTGTAGCCTTAGATCCATCATTGCTTTTTTTTTTATTTTCTGTGTATATATATATATATTTTTTTTCTAAAACCTAATATTTAATAATATAATTATATATATAATCCTATATTTTTAATTAAATTAGTAAAATATTATTAAATAAAAATAAATACATAATAATACAATTCAATATTCTTGAAATAATAAAATTATCCTTAAACAAAATTTAAGTTGCCATAATAAATTAGCAGTCATAAGATCTTCTATTTGAGAATAATACAAATTATTTTTTAAAAATAAATTACTTCCAAATCAATTGCACATGTACAGGGCGAGGTGGTTATCTTTCTTTTTGTAGATCAGATGTTGGTACTGCCTGCTCTGATTGAGGCATGGCTGACTGATTTTGGCGCATTTTTTTATTTGAGAGTATGCTTCTAATAATCCTTGCATTACCTTCATGCCTCTGATTCTGCTTCAGAGGTGTTGAGCCAGCAATTATTTTGGCTGAAGATGTTACATTATTCTACTCTAATAAACTATCTAAATCAAACTAAATCAGACTCCTGCACAATAAAAAACCCATCAAAATATGAAGTGATAGCATGATCATACATGATAAGTACTTTTTAGCATGATCATACATAATAAATTCACTATCTACAATCCCCAGTACAGATGCACAATTCTTTGACCATCTATGACAAACTAGTTATTGCTATTTTTTAAACATAGGATATTATTTCTTAACTTACTATTCACCTTCATGATGCTCAAATGAATGTGAAAACATTGGATATAGCACAGGCATTAGAAATGATGTCACACACACGCATACAAAGTAAGATTATAGATAGGACAAGTATTTAAGAATGGATATTTTATATGGTGCCAATACTAGACAATGATATAGCATTCATTGATAAAATTAGGATCCAGCCAACACATAAAGTAACATTCTTAAGGAGAATATGAAATCATCACAGCACCTCTTAAATAAAACCACAAAGTAGCACCAATCCACGGTTGAAGGGGAAGATGGAGGAAAAAGTGCTTTCATTCTCAGCTTAATCATGCAAATACAATACAAACAACATTTGTAACTATTGGAGTATTCAATGGAATGGTGAAATTAAAGCATCTGTTAATTAACCTAAGTGGACATTCGGCACCAAAACAACAGACATTTTTAAAGCATCCTTGCTTGCTAGCCAACCAAAATCAATTAAAAGAGCAAATTTCACGACCAATTATATCATGATTTATAAATGTCAATGCTACGAAACTGTGCCTCAACCAATCAAGCATAACCCATGCATCATCAATAATAAAAAGATACATGTGAATGTGCTTCGCATTGCACCCTCTCTTATAAAAAGGACAAGGCAATTTGTTCTCAATTAGAATCTCTTATATCACAGTAATTGGAATTTTAAAAAACATAAACATGAAACAATACAAACAAACTAACTAATCAAGGAAACCAAGATATAGAAATTGGCATAAATTCTCACCTGAAGGAGTTCAGTAATGCTCCTCTGCCTACTCCCAAGTCCCAATCTGATCAGGCCATTGCCACCACCTCTGTTGCCCCACTCAACTGCACCATTCCTCTGCTAAATTACAGTCTCCTCCTTCCCCTCAAACCCACCAGGCTGCACTGAGAATAAGGACCAATTATTTTGTATAAACACTTGCAGGTGAATAGTAAGTTAAAAATTAAAATTATTACAATTAACCAAAAATTCAGTTTTAAAATCATTTTTTAACCAAATGGGCACCAAAAATTTTCAATCAATCTTACTTGAAAGACACAAGATTCTGCAAAACCACTATTTTTCAAACACAACATAATGATCAGAGAAATTAAAGCTGTATACTTACATTTTTCAGCAAGAGCTTGTTGGGCAGTCCCTTACAAAAGGCCAAAATACCCACAGTTGTTACATCTTCCACCACTGCCTCCGCCATCGTATCTACCACCGCAGCTGTAGCAAGCACCATCACCACTGCCTCCTCCTCCTCTGTAAGGCCCACATCGGTTGGGGAGGGGAACGAAGCATGCCTTATAAGGGTGTGGATACCTCTCCCTAGCATGACGCGTTTTGACGAGTGAGTGTGGGGAGCTTCGGCTATCATCCCTATCGTCAAAGGCAAAACTGTGAGGCCTTGTGTGCCAAAGCGGACAATATCGTGCTAGTGGGTCGTTTGGGCTATTACAGATGGTATCAGAGCCAGAACCTGGATTGATGTGCCAGCGAGGACACTGGACTCCCTTAGGGGGGTGGATTGTAAGGCCCACATCGGTTGGGGAGGGGAACGAAGCATGCCTTATAAGGGTGTGGATACCTCTCCCTAGCATAACGCATTTTGACGAGTGAGTGTGGGGGGCTTCGGCTATCATCCCTATCGTCAAAGGCAAAACCGTGAGGCCTTGTGTGCAAAGCGGACAATATCGTGCTAGCGGGTGGTCTGGGCTGTTACATCCTCTGTATCCACCACCACGCGAAATAACCGCGACTACCACTGCCATAGCTCTTGAATGGCTCTCACAAAAAGCTTTTCCTACAAAAATTTAAATTCAAAATAAGCATGATTACAAGAAAGGCATCAAGCTGATATCCATTTACATAGAATCAGCTTCATAATCCACAATGCATTACAATTTCTAAGAGTTGCATCAAAACCGAAGTTCATATTCTTTCTACAAAAGCATCGCAAACAGAAGTCTTTTATGGAAAATAGCACAACTCAAATTTTATTATTTTTATTACAACAATTATATTAAATCAAACATAGTAGAAACACACCAGCCAAGAAGAAACACCAGGCCATTCAGGATACAAATGAATACAAAAGTGCTTTTCCATCCAGGATTGGTGTAAATAGAAGCTGCAAAATGAATATGAATTTTAATAACAAAAAGATAAAGCACCAAACCATGTTTTTAATTAATGCATGAAAATCAGTTCAATAGTTCATAGCCCCAGAAGTAAAGATAAGATATCCACATGTTTTCTTTTTTCTCTAAATTTGCTTCGTCAAAATTCAAAATGTGGACATTGCTTTTACACACATCAACCTTGATATGTAGACTATTAATCACAATTCCAACAGTTTCGATCAATGGCTTTGCAAGCTTAGCAAACATCAAAATACTCATTTCATTTGTGTCCCAATCTAAACCCAATTTTAGGACTCGCTGTGAAATACCAAGAAAATGCTCATTTCATTTGTGTTTGAATCAAAACCTAATCATGTGAAATATTCTTAATAAAATATCTAAAATTATTATTTTTCAGGTTATAATATTAAAATGTGAAGGAAGTAAAACCTGATCAATGATAGTTGACCATCACATCCCTTGAAGACCCACACTAGGAGGGCATGAACCCAATGAAAACTCCTGCAGCTCAACACTTTCCTACATAATGATTTCCCTAGTTTAGCATCCACATATGAAATTTCCAGCACCTCTTGCTTCTGTTTATGCCAAACACAGAAAGGAATCATAACAAATTGAGAATCAGAAGGCGAAACTCCCAAAATTAAAAAACCTCCTTCCTCCCTTCGAGCTCCTCGGCGGGGGCACAGAATCCCGACGGTGGCAGAACGGCGACTGAAACAAGCCCTAGCAGTGGTGGTGGAGTTTCAGCGGCAACGGAGCACCTCCTTTTTCTCTCCTCCATCGCATTTCCTCTCATCGTCAAGCTCTCTCTCTCACTGGCGCTCGACGATGACGGCGAAGGCGGCGGAGCCCTAGACGGCATCGTACTCTCTTTCCTTCCTTCCTTTATCCTCTTTGATTTCTTCTCTCTTTTGTGTTTGTGTATGTTGAGTGAGGATGAGAGTGTGTGCTACACTGCTACGTGAGTAAGGGGGAAGGCCAAAATTTTTTTTTACTAAGTGTTTATTGAGGATTCTCATATTAGGAGACATTTTAAAAGCGCACCTGAAACAGAATAAATAAGCTACTCTTTAAAAGCGTTCCCTTTGATGAGAAAAGTGTATTCATAGATATTTAGATAAGGCTACGTTTTATAAGTGATTTTTATAATACCTAAGGAGACACTTTTCAAGTATTGCCACAACTATGTTTCCTATTGTCATGTAAAAAAGTAACACGTTGAAAAGCGTAGCCTATTCTATGAATAGGCTACGCTTTGCAAATGTAGTTTAAAAAAAGTGTGGCTAAATGGGTATTTTTCTTGTAGTGAATATAGTTAACTATATATGCAGTGTTTAATAATAACAATAGTTAACTCTAAAGCTTGTAAAATTTGTAGGTTGAGTCTCTTTTTGCTTCTTATTCAATCTCAAGAACTAATTAACCTTGCTAACTAGATAGTTTTGTTTTTCTTGAGGTAGGTTTATGTAAACATATTTTTATGTGTATAGTATAATGATGTCTACTATTTACTCTTGTAGTATAGGCTTATTTCTTAAAGGTTAACTAGTTTGAAAATATTTTTATTTTGACCTAATTTTTTAATTAGATTTTTATTATTTTAAAATTTTCAATTGTTAATGATTTAAACTCTTTAATTGAATTGAATAAATGATTGTGGTTAACATTGTAATATTATATGTAAAACATTATATATAGTATAAATTCAAGTATAAAATAAGTTGATATATTCTGCTAGATATGTTGTGAATTTAATTGTGTTTTGACTGATGTTGTGGATTGAGGTTAGTTGGATTTGTGGAAACCGTAAAGGTGGATATATGCCCAATTTTAGGGGAGGTTATGTCAAATTTTTCTTGAAATAATCTAAATGTTGAATGATTTGTGTAGTATATATACTGATTAGTGTTAATAATATATTCTCTTTGCAGACATGACGACAGGTAGCAGAGGTAGATCGAGTGAGTCTCGTGGTCATGGTAGAGGGAGAGTTTCCACCGAATCCCCAGGGACTGCTCAGTCATAGCCCTCTACTCCGATCACCCCGTCGACCCCTGTGACGTCATAGGTGGGTCCAGTAGACCAGTAGTTCATCATGATCCCAAACTCGAACTACGTGCCTCCATCTACTATGCCCCCTATAGATCTAGCGACAGATTTCACGATGGTGATTCCTCTAATACGTCCCAGCAGGATGCTCCTTCACCACCGTCCGTCATCCAGCTGAGGATTTGGCCTGATGGTATGCAGGCGTGAATATATACTATTTTAATGTCTTTCATCTACAATCTAGTTTTAATTTGTTGAGGTTTATATATTTATATGTGTTTGTTAATCTTAAGTTTTTTCATTAATAGATTTGCATCAAACAACCATGCATGTACACAGGAGATCTCCGAGGTGATTAAGTCTATGTACGACCACCCATGGCCGAGCTACATGAAGATCCCTACTGAGACCATAGAGCGATATGGTTTCAAAAGTGGGCGGTAAGAACCCAATGTTATTGAATTAACTGTATTTGAACTATATTTTATTTTGACTAACTAATGTTGTTGAATTGCTTTGTGTAGTTGAAATTCATATGGGATATAGAGCATAATCTCATGATCAGGAAGACCTACGACCACTGGATAGCTAAATGACTTCAGTAGATGATGAGCGACGTTCGTCAGGGGTGCGACCACCTAATGACCTAGATCCGTCCATCTATGAAGACGGAATTGGAGGCCCATTTTAAGAATGATGAGGGGTTCAAGTGTTGCCATCTGACGAATGCTAACAGGGTTTCACCGAGGTCGTCGAATTATATGGGTGGGTCAGCAAGTAGTTTGGTAATGTTTGTTAATAGTTACTTGAATTAGTTATTTATTGATTTATTTTATTGGTTGATTTGAATATGTGTAGTCTAAGTCATTAGATCGTAAGGCGACACTGGCATAGACCTTCAAGTATACCTATATCTTGAAGGCCAACAAGGAGAGATTTGCTGACGAGTGGTTTGTAGCCCATTATGTGAGTTTCAATTAATTCTAAATTTTAATTTTTTTGGTTTCAAGTAATTAACTATTATCCTAATTACAACGTGTGTGACACAGGAGGATTACATGTAGAGATTGGAGGCCGCGATCCAGCAATCTCAGCCGCCTAGTGGGAATGACGAAGCTGGCTCTGAGACCCCAGTGGTAGATCCTAATGGGGTTTAGGAATTTAATTTTTTTGTCTACTTCATTGTATTCTACTTCTGTGATATTTTATTATATTCAGACCATTTATTTTTAATAAAATAATTTGTTGATTTCTGGTAATTTTAAATTTCTATTCTAATTTTGTTAATAAGAGTTTTAATTTGATTACTAATTGTGGCTTAAGTGTGCGAAAAAAAAACTGCCACAGACTGGCAGACAAATCCAACGGTAACTTGGTGCGAAAACACGTGACATGCCACAAAAGTTACCGTCAGAATAATCAGACAGTTATCAGCAACTCAGTCCCGACAAATTCATTGAAAAATTGATAGAAAATTTGATGTCGGTTATATTGTCAACTTCAGGACGACGGTAAATCCGATGGTACTTAGCGCATTTCTTGCAGTGTTTGACCGGTTTTGGCTGATTTTTAACCTTAAGCGGTTTTGAAATTGGACCAGACCGATTGAGGATCTGGTCCACCAATTTTTTGGTCGAATAGGCCAGTTCAATCTGGTTTTGATAACTAAGATTTTTATGGAATGATCAAATTAGTCTCCTGATTCTTATCAGCTTGGTCCTTTAATTTTAAATTGTCAAAGAGTTAGCTTTTTCATCAATTGACTAGTAATTAATAACAATATAATGTTAACAACAAACAACTGATATAAAATGTTAATTGTCAAATGACATACTATTAAGCAGGCTGACATGTGACGAAAGTATTAAGAATAAATGTGTAAATTTCCTGAAGAAGCTAGTAAAATAGAAAAACAAAATTAGAAAAGCTAGAATTAGTTAAGTTAATTTTCTTGATTTTGGATTTTCGATACATTGTGTAAAGATTCTAGAATGCCTATATATAGATGCAAGTTCTGGTGCATTGAGTAGCTTTTGTTCAAAATCTCTTTTACTACATAATTATAAACACTTCAAGATATTCTTCATCTCTAGTTTCTTTCATGCTTGTTCTTATTCTTTAGTTTTCTATCCTCGCCACAAATACTGCAACATTGCTTTTTTTTTTTTACTATGAACGCTATCCCAAAATCTCTTCATGGTATCATAAGATTGGTTATTGATCCATGGATAGCTCTATTATATCCAATGATGTTGAATCAACATCTAAGAATACACTTCCCAATCCATTTTCTTTCTAACCAAATCTTTTTAGAATGTAATTGGTAAGAAATTGGGTAAGAATAATCATAGAACCTAACAACAATAGGCCTTGGAAGTCATTAGAGTCCAAGATTTACAAAGTCATCTTTTCTCATTCAATTCCTTCACAATATATCTCTGATGAAGATAGAGTAGTAGAAAAAGAATCTTAAGTCTACAAACAATGGCACTAGAAGATTACAATGTCATTTCCTTCTTGCTTGCATTTATGGATTCTATTTTCTCCAACAAGATGGTTGGATGTACCTTTGCACATGAAATTTGGAGTAGAATCGAAGTTTACTTTGCGCAATCCACCAGATATAAAGTGAAATAACTAACAGCCAGCCTCAATATTATCAAGAAACATGGTTTGATTGCAAATCAGTACATCTCCAAAATTAAGGAAGTGGTTGATTCTTTAGTATCTCTTGAAAATCTTCTCACAAATAAAAACACATTAAGGCTCTTCTTGTAGGTTTCAGTTCTAAGTATCAGGTTCTTCTCGCTATGGTTAATTCTAAACCCGAATTATATCCCTTATGTAAAGTTAAGACTATTATCATGTCACATGATGATATGATGGAACAATTCAGAAATCCAAAAACTCTGCTACCTCTAAGCTCATATTGCTCAAAATTATTTTTTAAATTCTTTCAATCTTGTACATGTAAATTTCAACAGAAGGGGAAGAGGAGGAAGAACAAATAGAGGATTAAGATCTTATTTCCAATATCCAAGACCCTGGTGCCAAGTATGTGGTAGATTTGGTCACATTGCTTGGCACTTTTTTCACATATTTGATTAACAAATTTCACCATCATCATAATCACAAAACTCTTTTTATCCTTCAACATCATATCAATATACTCCATTCTCCTCAGCATCACAAATTTCTGGCTCCTCTTTTGTTCCATTACCACCAATTCCAGCCTTTCACAATCCATCTACTTACATGGCAGTTCCCTCTTCTATAGTGGATCAACATGGTATTCTAACACAAGTTCTTCACATCATGTCATTCCCAATGCATTAAACCTTCTTACAAGTACAGACTAAATTGGACCTAAACAAGTTATTGTTGGCAATGATAAAGGTTTTCTGTCACTCATATTGCCAACTCTATTTTACATTGCTTTAGATTCAAATAGACTTTTTAATCTGCAATAATTAATTTATTCCTCCCATATCACTAAGAATCTTATTAGTGTATCAAAATTTGGTGAAGATGATATTGTTTTCTTTAAGTTTCATGCTACATATGCTTTGTGAAATATTAGCACTCCAAGAAGATTCTTTTGCAAGGCTTTCATAAAGGTGGTATGTACAAATTCTCCAATGTTGATATTCCATCAAATCTTGACTCAAGAAATAAACCTTGTGTGTTTACTATTAATTTTTTCTTTAATGATCTATGGCATAAGGGCTTAGTCCATGCTTCAATCAAGATTGTACAATTGGTTATGAATTCTTGTAATGTTCCTTCAAATAAACAATATGATATAAATATAGTGTGTGAACATTATACGCAGGCTAAACATCACAAATTACCATTTTTAATTCATCTACCATATATTCTACTCCTTTATATCTTGTTTATTTTGATGTTTGGAGACCTTCACCTTATATATCTCATCTTGGATACATATTTTATGTCACTTTTATAGATGCCTATTCTAAATATGCATGTCTTTATTTACTAAATTCCAAATCACAAGTGTTTTCTGCTTTCTTACAGTTTAAATCTCTAATAGAAAATCTCACTGAATATAAATTAAAGAGTTCCAAACAAATCATAGAAGTGAATTACCTCTTGCACTTTCAAGGATTACTTAGCAAAATAAGGTATCTTACATCGATACTCTTGTCCTTATACACATAAGCAAAATGGTAGAGTTGAGAAAAAAATATCGCTACACTGTTGAAACAAGTTTGGCAAGGCTTTCTCAAGCCTCTATGCCTCTCATATATTAGGATGAGGCTGTAGTAACTACCACTTATCTAATAAATAGGTTGCCAATGCCTACCCTTCAAAATAAATCTCTTTATAAGGTCTTGTTTGCTAAGGTTCTTGACTATACTATGTAAGGTTCCTGACTATACTATGTTAAAAACCTTTGATAGTGCTTGTTATCCTTTTATTAAAGTCCTATAATAAAAATAAATTTTCTTTCAAATCATACAAATGTATATTTTTAGGCTATGCTTTAGATCACAACGATTATAGGTGTTTATCACCATCAAGTAAAGTTCCTATTTCAAGAGATGTATTATTTGATGAATATAATTTCTCTTATAAAAAATTGTTGCATTCTTAATCTATACAAAAATAGCAAAAAACTACTATTATTCCTATAATTTTTGTATCTTCTATGACAAACTCTAGTAATTCTTATAATCATGCTATAAGGACTCATGATTCTATAACTGCTTTAAATGTTCATGATTCTTCAGCTCCACCTAAGACTCAGCAAAATAAAAATACTTAACAAATTGTTCTTAATCCAACATCATCAGAAATTCCTATGGAACACAGTGACAACATCAAACAATACATATTTCTAGTATTGATATACAATTTCCTTCTTCAGAATCACATAATATTCATCAAGATTTTGCACAAGTACATAATGCTACACCTCCTATCTAAACCAGGAAGGTTAAAACCAAAGTTGAATTCTGCTATTTTATCTACTGATACAAGTTTAAAAAATTCTCCTAAGAATGCTAGCATAACACGCGCTATCCAAACCCCACTGGGACAATGCTATGCAAGAAGAGTGCAAAGCTCTTATGAGGACAAATACATGGATTTTGGTTCATAATCCACCTAATACCAAGGTTATTGGCTCTAAGTGTAACACCCTACCACACAGAGCTTTACACCTAGGATATAAAACAGAGGTGGTGAGGCGCTACAACTTCTAAAATAAAATACATACATATAATAGCAGAAAGAATATAATAAACTAGGAGCCTTGAAAAATGAGTAAAACAAAATCGCGAAATAAAAAGCTCAATGCTCCAGAAACGGAATAACTTGCGTGTGAAGAAACCTAAAGATCATAGTTATGAATAAACGAAAGAGTGAGTAGAGAGCAAAAACTACAGCATAACTAGCTCCTAACTCAGCCTGCGAAGCCAAAGCTAGTCGGAGAATATTTACATACATATACAAGTATCCCAAAATACAGAAATAAGACACTAACTCTCCTTTGACCTCTATGAGGGATAAAATAATCAAATTTCTTGGAGAAGAAGCTAAATACATATATACATAAGCTACGTAACAAAAGAACCAAGAAACCACTATACTTTAGGAATCCAGACGCCTAGTGGGGTGCCCCTCGACCTGCATCTGAAAATAACAACACAGTATGGGGTGAGAACTGGAGGTTCTTAGCATGGTAAAGGTGCCACGCACATAATATATAAGGTCCTGGGAATGCCAGAGGCAATCCTAGAACACCGACACTTAAATTTTAAAGCTTAAATTATTAACCAGAAACAAAAAAGAAGTGGTCTTCTAAGAATATCTAAGCCTAGCTTAAACCTAACTGTTCCGAGGGTTACCTGAAACTGAAGGTCGATCTCGGATGAGATCTGCTGTAGTGGCCGGAGCTGTCGTGTCTGACTTGTTGGAACTGGTGGAGCTGGAGATGCTGCTGATCCTTCGTCACCGGAGGGTGGTGGTACCTGCAAGAGACTCCGACGCTTAAGTTAGCATGGGCTTTAAGCAGGTTTTTAGTAGAATCAGAGTATGAGTTATACCTGGGTACTCTAGTGTATTTATAGTAGTGTGGGCTGACCTTTCTAGATAAGATAAGTTAGTTGTCTTATCTTATCTTTAAGCGAGGTCATCTTATCTCTAAGGGGAACCGCCTCTATCTTTCTAGGCTTTAGTTGCCTTTAGATTGGGCTATGTCCCTTAGTTTGGGCCTACTTGGGCCCTTGTAGCGATTTGGCCGAACTCCTTTAAAGAAGAGGTCGGGGAAGCTGACCTGAAGAGGTCGGTTGCTTTCTCTTCAATCAACCCAGGTCAGATAGCTCGATCCAGGGTATGAACAGTACCCCTGCTTGAGCTCGAATTTTACTTTTTAGGGTCGTGTTTTCAGACTTCGACCCTTTTGGAGAAGTTGAGCTCGAGCATTTTGCTTTTTTGTCGATCTCCGGTTTAGGCTCCTTGGATGCGAAGCGTTTTCTCTCCTTTTTAATTATAGCACGCGTTGCGCTTTTCTTGGAAATGTGCGAGGGTTTTAGAAGCTCAT
The DNA here is from genome assembly GCF_003086295.3 of Arachis hypogaea. NCBI lineage: Eukaryota > Viridiplantae > Streptophyta > Magnoliopsida > Fabales > Fabaceae > Arachis > Arachis hypogaea. Next base: position 118,648,494 of record NC_092054.1, on the reverse strand, counting down.
AAATATCCCTTCGCCGTTTCCTTTTTCCCTCTTTGCCACTTCATTTTTAAATTTCAAAGACTTGTTTTCAGTTTCTTCTTCTCCTTTTGCTTCATTTTCCCCTAAAAATTGCTTCGTTTCGTCCGTTTCTTTCACGCTTTGGAGTTTCTCTGTTTTTCTTCGGCTCGAGAGTTTTTTATCGTTGCTTTTTCCTTCGCGTTTGCTTCTTCTTCCTCGACAGGTTGGTATTTTCTTTTCCTTTTATGTCGCCTTCTCGTATGTTTCCACCATACTATTGCATGTGATTTTTACCGATTTTATCTCCCAGAATCTTTCTTTGAAAAGGATTGTGTCTTTCCTTTCGTCATTCTGTTTTCATAATTTTCTGAAAAAGCTTGCATTTTTGTGGTGATTCCTACATTCTTTTGATGCGACACGTGTGTCTGGTAGTTGTTTGGTAGTAATCCCATTTTTCTTTTTCTTTCTGTAGGAATAGTTGACCCATGTATTCTCGCAAAAAACATTGTTAAAATTTCTACTAAGATCCCGGAAGGCATGTCTGACTGGCTGGACTCCATTGTGTTGATGTGTGTTACAGTTGCTGACTCCGAATATTGTGTGCGACTTAGGAGGCATCATAGGATTTGTAGTGATAGGGATCAAGAGAACAATTATGAGTTAGTGTCACCTGACCCTGAGGAGAGGGTTAGTTTTCCCTCTTTGACTCAAGGGGAACGTCCCTTTTTCTATACTTATGACTATTTCTTTAGTCAATTGAATATTACCATTCCCTTTACCCCTTTTGAGACCGAGTTGTTGTGGTCCTGCAATGTAGCTCCTTCTCAACTCCACCCGAACTCTTGGGGCTTCATAAAAATCTTTTAATTGTTGTGTCAGGAACTGGATATCCAACCTACTCAAACTCTCTTCCTTTATCTTTTCATGTTGACGAAGCCTGGGGTAGCGAAGAAGAAAGCCTCCTGGGTTTCTTTTCGAGCTACTCAAGGGAAGAAGGTTTTCTCCATGTATGACGAGTCTTTTAGGGACTTTAAAAACTATTATTTCAAGGTCCGGGCTGTTGAGGGAGCTCGACCCTTCTTTTTGGATGAAAATGATGAGCCTACCTTCCCTTTGTGCTGGCAGAAGAATGTAGTAGTAGCTAGGTACTCCTGGGAAAGTCTTGATGAGGTCGAGCAGGCCTTTGTGAATGTGTTAGAGGAAATTTGGGGAGAGCCTCCCAATCTTGATACGAAGAAGTTTTTAGGAGATCCTTCTTCGGGCTGAATTGGGTAGTCGCCGACTTCGTTTATAGCTTTTCTTTGTTTATTTGTTTATTTTCCAATCTATCTCCTTCTTAATTGCAACTTGATTTTGCCTGTTTTCCTATTTCAGAAATGGTGAAGTCTGCAGATTCCATGAAGGCCTATCATCGGGCTAAGAAGGCGACCGCTGCTCATAACATCTTAACTAAGGCTTCTGGAGAGGGATCTACTCAAATTCCTCCGAGGGGGCCGACCTTGGACACCTCTGGACCGAGGAAGATCATCCCGACTCCTCAGGTTCGTGTTGTTCCTTCTGATCCTCTCCATTCAGCCTCTGGTGTTGGCCCTTCCCCTTCAGCTGGTCCTCCTCCTAAAAAATAGAAAACTGTGGATCCTTATGACTTGGATGCCCCTGACTTTGATAATCAAATTGCTCCTTATGGTCGACTTCCCATGGATGATGTATCTATTCTCCATCACTTGAATTTTATCACCAGTAACAGTATTCGGATGGCCCATATGGGAGCGGCTTTGTTCCGTACTGTTCAGGGTTTCCCAGTTCATGCAACTAAGGCTTTCCTAGAGGATGCTATGCTAAGTCAGAATTTGATAGAGTCAAAGGATTGAAGGATAAGCTGGATGCCAGAGTGATTAAGCTGGAGTTGGACTTGGAGAAGGAGAAGTCGCGGGCTATCAGGGCTGAGGCAGCTGCAAGTTTGGTAGAGGAGATGGCGAAAAAGCACAAAGAGAGTTATACCCGCACTTATGCCGAGGTGTTGGAGTTGAGGGGGAGGCTTGAAACTGCCCATATGGATTATGCCTGTAACGACCTAATTTCTGGTACGTCATGATCATACTAGAAACTGAGCACTACCAGCTTGTCTACCTAATTATTATCTATTATTTATTATATGAGCCTGATTCGTTGTTAAAAGCGTAGTTATTTTATGAGGTACCTTTTTTTTTTAAAACGTTTGGATTAACAAACAGTATCATTCATAATCAATTCACAAATAATAATAGATACAACAGTTATAAATAACCACACATAAATATATCTCAAGCAATTGATAACATTCCGTGATCCAGCTTTATTAGAGTATAGCCTTTTAGTTAGAACACCCCTAGATATAGCTAAATAATATATACATACAACATCCCAGGTCCTGACCTGTTCAAGAAGTCCTTAAGTTGGCGCCCATGCTAGCCTAGACTCTATACTCACCTAGTCCCTCTAAACTACTAAAGCGAGGAAAAGTACGTTCTAGGTCTTCAAAACTCAAGTCAGGTGGATCGTCATCAAAAGGTGGAAGGTCATCTACTAATCCTCTGCACGATCATATGTCATCAAAGAGCGTCTCTCAAGTACTTCATCGAGTGGCCACATAACAGCAACATCGTATGGAGGACTTAGGTTAAAGTTTGTAGATAAGCAGGGTGCAGACGTTGGCTGGCCTCACAGTATATACATATAAACAGGTAACGAAGTTCACTCTAGACTCAGAAGACTACCTAGAGAGGAATCTTCTTTGCAGAACAGTCATCAGCAAACTACGGAAGGGAACTCATGCTTCCATCTGAAGGGGGAAGGGAGAAAGAAGGGGTAAGAACTTGGGAGTTCTTAGTAGGGTCGGGGTTATTAGTTAAGTTCATTAATTCCGTGTTGTTTAGCAGACAAATAGCAGAATACAAGAAGCAATAAATAGAAGATACATATAAATAGAGAAAATAGAAAACAGAACACAAACAGAAAAATACAAGAAAATACAACACAGACACAGAGAATAGAATACAAACAAGGAAAGCATACATTCATACAACAATCATAACAGAGAAAAATGCATAGCTAAGTATGATGCATGTCTAGCCCTAGTGTAGGTAATGAGCTCATTTGTCGGTTACATACCCGCTCCCAACGTTACCCAGCAACCTCTGTTTGGATAAGGCTTTCCTGTTGGCAATATCCACTGCAAGCAACCTTTGTCTTGTAGGGTATCCACTGCAAGCAACCTTTGTCTTGCAGGGCGGCACTTATTAGCCGATATACGCCCAACAGACTCACTATAAGCAACCTCTGTCTTACAGGAGCAACAACATACTCACTGTAAGCAACCTCTGTCTTATAGGAGCAACAACACACTCACTGTAAGCAACCTCTATCTTACAGGAGCACACTCATCTCGATACCTCTGTAAGCAACCTCTGCCTTACAGCAAAGCATTATAGCAAGGTATCCCAGGAAAGCGTTCTCAGTGGTCGTACCACCATCTATCTGACTGCCTCTCTGCAGCAGATTCTTATATAATCATTCTCATTATCATCATTCATTAACATTCTCATTATTCATCATCACTTTCACATTCTTATGCAGTACTTCTTTCTTTCTCTGTTCAATCATGCTATACAAACTCTACAGCTTTTACTTTTACAACATCTTAATTCAAACCATTTCTCTTTATCACATTACTCTTTTCTCTTTGTCTTTTTACTTTGCTCTGATTACTCTTTTCTCTGTATCCCTTAATTCTTCTCTGGTTACTCTGTTCTCTGTGTTCCTTTACTCTGCTCTAATTTCTCTGTTTAACGTATGTATTTAAAGCTTATGTAAATTTCGGTATGAATAGTTAGTCTGTCCCAAGTATAGGTTCATTAAGTCTATACTGAAACAGTTTAACTTTTCATATAATACCTAACCCTAGTCGCAACTCAAGGACTAACTATGTTGCCCTAGTTCATTCACTAATCTCTGTCTGTTTCTGTCATTAAAATTTTACAGACTTTTCTTTGGTTTTTTATCTTTTCTTTAGCTTTTATCTTTCTTTTATCTTTGCCTCACTAATATGTTCTTACCACTCCCTAAATGTTTTATAAAGGTAATTATGAGATTCTGCGCTTAAAGTTGTCTTTCTAAAGCCTTTACAGAAAACTGCCTTTTTCGTATTATTTTATTATTTTTATTAAAATATTATTTTTAATTAAATATTATTATTTAATATTTTATTATTTTTTTTATTATTTTATCATTAAATTTTTGAAAATTAACTTACTTTTACTTTTAACCTTTAAAATTTACTTTTTACCACCCGTAACTTTTAATATTTCTACTTTTACCACCCTAACTTTCAGAAATTACCAAATAACCCCCAAACACCAAATTAATTACTTCCTTGCCCTTTTATGAATCAAAAAGGTGTTCTTCATTGTTCTTCATCACACTCAAAGTGTTCTTCATGTTCTTCATAAATTCTTCAGATTCCTTCTCTGTTTTTACCTGTTTTTCAGTCTTTTCAGCAACCGATTTTTACTATAATTCATAATAAATTAGCAGCCACTAAAACCCCATCTTTTCTACATGATTTTAACACAAATTGAACCTCAATTTAAGCTTAGGGTTTTGTTTTTCCAGCTGCCCAAGAACATGAACTTTAAAGCTTGAATTTCATCAAATTTCATCAAAATTTCACCAAGAATCAATCATATATGCAACCAATTTTTAGCACAGCCAATTTATACAACATTCACACAACTCAAACAAAAATAATCAAGATTAATTTCGTGACACCCTACCTAATTTTGCTGCTCCTAATTCAATTAAACTTTCAGGTGGTCCTTAAGCACTTTTTCCTCCTAAATCACATCAAGAAAACACATATTTAACCATGTTTCCTTAAAACCGAATCAAAAGAGAGATGGTGCAGCTAACTCACCTTGATTCCAGCCTTGATAAGTCATATGATCATGTAGAGAAAGAAGAGAGGATCATTTTGGTCGGATTGGAATTTTGATTTGAGTTTTAGTTCAGCAGAAATCAAGCTTTGAAGATTTGGAACTAAGAACTTTTCTCTCTTTTCCTTTTTACCTATTTTCGGCCACAAAGTGAAAATGAGCCAGCCTTGAGGGTTTTGGGGGTGTAAGGTGAGTTGTGATTGGTTGGCTTGGAGGTGGATTAAAATAATATTAAAATATCTTAGGTGTATAACTACTAAAACTAGATGTATCGGAACACTTGCAAAAACATCTCTAAAAATTATTTTCTGAGCTACTAGCATAAATGACACTAGTAACATATTTATTATGAGAATAAAACATGAATAATGAGGCCTTAGCATTGCTAAAGTCATCAGAGAATGCTGGTGCTAAGCTGCACCAGTAAATTGTGAACCCGGTTAAACCGATTTTCTGTTTTTAACTAAAACTGACCAGATAACCTTATAATATCATTCAAAAAGCTTCTAATACTAATATAATGATAATATTATCCTATTATCTCTCTTCTCTCATGAATCAAGTCCAGTTCGTCAAACTGAGACTATTTACAAAAACTAAAATCAAAACCCTTAACCGATACGGTTCAAAAACTAGGTTCTTCGTGACTGCGTTATTGAGCTTGCCTCATAAAAGGTTCTATCTTAAAGATGACATAATGACAATGAGGATTGAGATACTTGTTGATATAGAAGAGGTGTTCCCTTTACTGATCTTCTGGCGAAATCCGTGCCTTCGAAAAAGATCTCGCATACTCGAAAATTAGGGTTGTTACATTCTACCCTCGTAAAAGAAAATTTTGCCCTCAAAATTTCAGCCGCATGAAAGAATCCATCTTCAAGCATTCTATTTCCTTCAAGCCATCCTGACGAAGATATCAGTTCGTTCCTTACATCATCTAAATATCACATAGGCATAGCCATGAAGATCATAACAGCTATGAAGATAGTTGTGGCTCACATCGATTCGTCGTTCGGAGCTCGATTAAATCATGCCTATTCACAGTCATTGAGGTCTTATCCGCACCAAACAAACAATATTAAGGTGATCAGTCTTAATATCTCAAGTTAAGCATGAACATTCCCAAAATGAGCACTTATAGACATTCATGCCTAATGTATCTTAAAGATACCCTAACGGCATGAGACACACAAGCAGAGTATGCAATGAAGCATAGTCAGTCCACTCCCCAGGCTCTACTGAGAACGAACTGCTCTGATACCAAATTGTAACGACCCAATTTCTGATACGTCATGATCATACTAGAAACTGAGCACTACCAACTTGTCTACCTAATTATTATCTATTATTTATTATATGAGCCTGATTCGTTGTTAAAAGCGTAGTTATTTTATGAGGTACTTTTTTTTAAAACGTTTGGATTAACAAACAGTATCATTCATAATCAATTCACAAATAATAATAGATACAACGGTTATAAACAACCACACATAAATACATCTCAAGCAATTGATAACATTCCGTGATCCAGCTTTATTATATATATATATATATATATATATATATATATATATATATATATATATATATATATATATATATATATATATATAACATCCCAGGTCCTTACCTGTTCAAGAAGTCCCTAAGCTGGCGCCCAGGCTAGCCTAGACTCTATACTCACCTAGTCCCTCTAAACTACTAAAGCGAGGGAAAGTACGTTCTAGGTCTTCAAAACTCAAGTCAGGTGGATCGTCATCAAAAGGTGGAAGGTCGTCTACTAATCCTCTGCACGATCATATGTCATCAAAGAGCGTCTCTTAAGTACTTCATCGAGTGGCCACATAACAGCAACATCGTACGGAGGACTTATGTTAAAGTTTGTAGATAAGCAGGGTGCAGACGTTGGCTGGCCTCACAGTATATACATATAAACAGGTAACGGAGTTCACTCTAGACTCAGAAGACTACCTAGAGCAGAATTTTCTTTGCAGAACAGTCATCAGCAAACTACGGAAGGGAACTCATGCTTCCATCTGAAGGGGGAAGGGAGAGAGAAGGGGTAAGAACTTGGGAGTTCTTAGTAGGGTCGGGGTTATTAGTTAAGTTCATTAATTCTATGTTGTTTAGCAGACAAATAGCATAATACAAGAAGCAGTAAATAGAAGATACATATAAATAGAAAAAATAGAAAATAGAACACAAACAGAAAAATACAAGAAAATACAACACAGACACAGAGAATAGAATACAAACAAGGAAAGCATACATTCATACAACAATCATAACAGAGGAAAATGCACAGCCATGTATGATGCATGTCTAGCCCTAGTGTAAGTAATGAGCTCATTTGTCAGTTACATACCCGCTCCCAACGTTACCCAGCAACCTCTGTCTGGATAAGGCTTTCCTGTTGGCAATATCCACTGCAAGCAACCTTTGTCTTGCAGGGCGGCACTTATTAGCCGATATACGCCCAACAGACTCACTATAAGCAACCTCTGTCTTACAGGAGCAACAACATACTCACTGTAAGCAACCTCTGTCTTACAGGAGCAATAACACACTCACTGTAAGCAACCTCTGTCTTACAGGAGCACACTCATCTCGATACCTCTGTAAGCAACCTCTGTCTTACAGCAAAGCATTATAGCAAGGTATCCCAGGAAAGCGTTCTCAGTGGTCGTACCACCATCTATCTGACTGCCTCTCTGCAGCAGATTCTTACATAATCATTCTCATTATCATCATTCATTAACATTCTCATTATTCATCATCACTTTCACATCTTATGCAGTACTTCTTTCTTTCTCTGTTCAATCATGCTATACAAACTCTACAGCTTTTACTTTTACAACATCTTAATTCAAACCATTTCTCTTTATCACATTAATCTTTTCTCTTTGTCTTTTTACTTTGCTCTGATTACTCTTTTCTTTGTATCCCTTTATTCTTCTCTGGTTACTCTGTTCTCTGTGTTCCTTTACTCTGCTCTGATTTCTCTGTTTAACGTATGTATTTAAAGCTTATGTAAATTTCGGTATGAATAGTTAGTCTGTCCCAAGTATAGGTTCATTAAGTCTATACTGAAACAGTTTTACTTTTCATATAATACCTAACCCTAGTCGCAATTCAAGGACTAACTATGTTGCCCTAATTCATTCACTAATCTCTGTCTCTTTCTGTCATTAAAATTTTACAGACTTTTCTTTGGTTTTTTATCTTTTCTTTAGCTTTTATCTTTCTTTTATCTTTGCCTCACTAATATGTTCTTACCACTCCCTAAATGTTTTATGAAGGTAATTATGAGATTCTACGCTTAAAGTTGTCTTTCTAAAGCTTTTACAGAAAACTGCCTTTTCCGCATTATTTTATTATTTTTATTAAAATATTATTTTTAATTAAATATTATTATTTAATGTTTTATTATTTTTTTATTATTTTATCATTAAATTTTCGAAAATTAACTTACTTTTACTTTTAACCTTTAAAATTCACTTTTTACCACCCGTAACTTTTAATATTTCTACTTTTACCACCCTTACTTTCAGAAATTACCAAATAACCCCCCAAACACCAAATTAATTACTTCCTTGCCCTTTTATGAATCAAAAAGGTTTTCTTCATTGTTCTTCATCACACTCAAAGTGTTCTTCATGTTCTTCATAAATTCTTCAGATTCCTTCTCTGTTTTTACCCGTTTTTCAGTCTTTTCAGCAACCGATTTTTACTATAATTCATAATAAATTAGCAGCCACTAAAACCCCATCTTTTCTACATGATTTCAACACAAATTGAACCTCAATTTAAGCTTAGGGTTTCATTTTTCCAGCTGCCCAAGAACATGAACTTTAAAGCTTGAATTTCATCAAATTTCATCAAAATTTCAACAAATTTTCACCAAGAATCAATCATATACGCAACCAATTTTTAGCACAGCCAGTTTATACAACATTCACACAACTCAAACACAAATAATCAAGATTAATTTCGTGACATCCTACCTGATTTTTCTGCTCCTAATTCAATTAAACTTTCAGGTGGTCCTTAAGCACTTTTTCCTCCTAAATCACATCAAGAAAACACATATTTAACCATGTTTCCTTGAAACCGAATCAAAAGAGAGATGGTGCAGCCAACTCAACTTGATTCCAGCCTTGATAAGTCATATGATCATGTAGAGAAAGAAGAGAGGATCATTTTGGTCGGATTGGAGTTTTGATTTGAGTTTTAGTTCAGCAGAAATCAAGCTTTGAAGATTTGGAACTAAGAACTTTTCTCTCTTTTCCTCTCTACCTATTTTCGGCCACAAAGTGAAAATGAGCCAGCCTTGAGAGTTTTGGGGGTGTAGGGTGAGTTGTGATTGGTTGGCTTGGAGGTGGATTAAAATAATATTAAAATATCTCAGGTGTATAACTACTAAAACTAGATGTATCGGAACACTTACAAAAACATCTCTAAAAATTATTTTCTGAGCTACTAGCATAAATGACACTAGTAAAATATTTATTATGAGAATAAAACATGAATAATGAGGCCTTAGCATTGCTAAAGTTATGAGAGAGTGCTGGTGCTAAGTTGCACCAGTAAATTGTGAACCCGGTTAAACCGATTTTCTGTTTTTAACTAAAACTGACCAGATAACCTTATAATATCATTCAAAAAGCTTCTAATACTAATATAATGATAATATTATCCTATTTTTTCTCTTATCTCATGAATCAAGTCCGGTTCATCAAACTGAGACTATTTACGAAAACTAGAATCAAAACCCCTAACCGATACGGTTCAAAACTAGGTTCTTCGTGACTGCGTTATTGAGCTTGCCTCATAAAAGGTTCTATCTTAAAGATGACATAATGACAATGAGGATTGAGATACTTGTTGATATAGAAGAGGTGTTTCCTTTACTGATCTTCTGGCGAAATCCGTGCCTTCGGAAAAGATCTCACATACTCGAAAATCAGGGTTGTTACAATGCCGACCTCTAGAGTCATCTGGTAGAAAATGTGACGGGTGCTTATGACAACCTGAGGGCCCAGGTCTGAGTTTTTGCTCCTGAACTCGACCTGACTCTCTTTAGCTTAGATAATGTAGTGGAGGATGGCAGAATTGTGCCTGCTTTGGACGATGAAGATGATGGGCCTCTTCCTGCACCGCCAGCCAAAGCTTCTGCTGCCACGACATCTTCAAATCCTTCTACTGAGGTCGACCATTCCCAACCTGATCCTGACTGTCAAATTCTCAATCGTGAAGATGGGACTGTGGACGCCACTCCTATGAATATCGTTCCTTCTTCTTCAACCACTGATGCTACCACTAGGGAAACTTTGAACCCCTTATGATTTCTCTATTTTATCTGTACAGCCCGATTTGTGGGATTTTGAACTCTGTTTTTTGTATCTTTGTTTATGGTTAGGTTCCTGATGAGCGGATAATTTATACGCTTTTTGGCATTATTTTTACATAGTTTTTAGTATGATTTAGTTAGTTTTTAGTATATTTTTATTAGTTTTTAAATAAAAATCACATTTCTGGACTTTACTATGAGTTTGTGTATTTTTCTGTGATTTCAGGTAATTTCTGGCTGAAATTGAGGGACTTGAGCAAAAATCAGATTCAGAGGCTGAAGAAGGACTGCAGATGCTGTTAGATTCTGACCTCCCTGCACTCAAAGTGGATTTTCTAGAGCTACAAGAGTCTAAATGGCGCGCTCTCAATTGCGTTGGAAAGTAGACATCCAGGGCTTTCCAGAAATATATAATAGTTCATACTTTTCCCGAGTTTAGATGACACAAACTGGTGTTCAACACCAGCCTTCTGCCCTATTATGGAGTTAAATGCCAGAAACAGGTTACAAACTGGCGTTTAACTCCAAGAAAGACCTCTGCACATGAAAGCTTCAATGCTCAGCCCAAGCACACACCAAGTGGGTCCGGAAGTGGATTTCTGCATCATTTACTCATTTCTGTAAACCCTAGTAACTAGTTTAGTATAAATAGGACTTTTTACTATTGTATTTACATCGGGGGGAATATCTTTGGACGTTTAGTCCTTAGACCTTTGGAGCTGGCCATTTGGCCATGTCTGGACCTTATTCTTATGTATTTTCAACGGTAGAGTTTCTACACACCATAGATTAAGGTGTGGAGCTCTGTTGTTCCTCATGAATTAATGCAAAGTACTACTGTTTTTCTATTCAATTCAAGCCTATTTCTTCTCTAAGATATTCATTCGCACACAAGAACATGATGAATGTGATGATTATGTGACGCTCATCATCATTCTCACTTATGAACGCTTGCCTGACAAACACTTCCGTTCTACATGCAAACAAGCTTGAATGTGTATCTCTTAGCCTTCTGATCGTGAGATCAGAGTCTTCGTGGTATAGGCTAGAACTATTGGCGGCCATTCTTGAGATCCAGAAAGTCTAAACCTTGTCTGTGGTATTCTGAGTAGGATCCGGGAAGGGATGGCTGTGACGAGCTTCAAACTCGCGAGTGCTGGGCGTAGTGACAGACGCAAAAGGATTACTGAATCCTATTCCAGTATGATCGAGAACCAACAGATGATTAGCCGTGTGGTGACAGCGCATCTTGGACCATTTTACTGAGAGGACGGGAAGTAGCCATTGACAACGGTGATGCCTACATAAAGCTTGCCATGGAAAGGAGTAGGAATGATTGGATGAAGACAGCAGGAAGCAGAGGTTCAGGAGGAACAAAAGCATCTCTATACGCTTATCTAAAATTCTCACCAATGAATTACATAAGTATCTCTATCTTTATTTTATATTTTAATTATATTTTAATTATCAATTCACCATAACCATTTGAATCCGCCTGACTGAGATTTACAAAGTGACCATAGCTTGCTTCAAACCGACAATCTCCGTGGGATCGACCCTTACTCACGTAAGGTTTATTACTTGGACGACCCAGTGCACTTGCTGGTTAGTTGTGCGAAGTTGTGACAAAGAACTAAGATTATGAACGTGCCTATTAAGTTTTTGACGCCGTTACCAAGGAATGAACGATCACGATTTCTGTGCACCAAGTTTTTGGCGCCGTTGCCGGGGATTGTTCGAGTTTGGACAACTGACGGTTCATCTTGTTGCTCAAATTAGGTAATTTTATTTTAATTTTAAGCTTTTTATTCTTATTATTTTTAATTTTTGAAAAATTTTCAAAAAAAAATTAAAAATAAATTATTCTATGGCTTCAGAATTTTTAAGAATGAATTCTAGAGTTTCATGATGATTTGTTGAAGTCTGGCTGGCTGTGAAGCCATGTCTAATTCTTTTGGACCGAGGTTTCAACTTATCATCACAAAGAGTCCTTGGACTCCCATTGTATCAGCTGTTATATGCCTGATTTGTATCTACTAAAGCTTGGCTGGCCATTGGCCATGTCTAGTATTTTGGACCGGAGCTTTCACTGAAAGCTTGGCTGGCTAGTAAGCCATGTCTAATTCCTGGACCGGAGTTTTAGACTAACATTGCAAGATTCCTGGAATTCCTATTAAAAATTCTGAAATCCTTATTTTTCTTTTCAAAAGAATTTTCGAAAAATCCAATAAAATTTATAAATTCATAAAATCAAAAAAATAATTTGATTTCTTGTTTGAGTCTTGTGTCAATTTTTAAGTTTGGTGTCAATTGTATCTTTTTAATTTCCTAAAAATTTTCGAAAATTCATGCATGTGTCCTTCATGATCTTCAAGTTGTTCTTGATGATCTTCTTTGTTTGATCTTTGCATTTTCTCTTGTTGTGCATCTTTTCTTGTTTCTCATATGCATTTTCAATTTGTTAGTGTCTCAACATTAAAAATTTTTGAGTTTGGTGTCTTGCATGCTTTTCTTTTCTTAAAAATTTTCAAAAACATGTTCCTGATGTTCATCATGACATTCAAAGTGTTCTTGGTGTTCATCTTGACATTCAAAGTGTTCTTGGTATTCATCTTGACATTCAAAGTATTCTTGCATATTTTTCTTGTTTTGATTCATAATTTTTATGTCTTGTGTCATTTTTGTGTTTTTCTCTTTCCTCATTAAAATTCAAAAATAAAAAAAAAACATATCTTTCCCTTTTTATCTCATAAATTTTCGAAAATTTGAGTTGACTTTTTCAAAACTTTTTAAAATTTAGTTGTTTCTTATGAGTCAAGTCAAATTTTCAATTTGAAGATCTTATCTTTTTCAAAATCTTTTTCAAAAATCAAATCTTTTTCATTTTTCTTAGTAATTTCGAAATTTTCAAAATTCATTTTCAAAATTTTTTTCTTATTTCTATTTCATATTTTCGAAATTAATGTTCACAATTAATGTGATTGATTCAAAAATATTAAGTTTGTTACTTGCCTAGTAAGAAAGGTTCAATCTTTAAATTTTAAAATCATATCTTTTTGTTTCTTGTTAGTCAAGTAATAAACTTTAATTTTCAAAATCAAATCTTTTTGAGTTTCTTTTTCAAATCTTTTTCAAAATAAATTTCAATCACATCTTTTTCAAAATCAATTTCAAAATCTTTTCTAACTTCTTATCTTTTCAAAATTGATTTTCAAATCTTTTTCAATTAATCTTATCTTTTTGTTTGATTCTTATCTTTTTCAAAACTACCTAACTAATTCTCTCTCTCTCTAATTTTTGAAAATCACCTTCCTCTTTTTCAAAATTCCTTTTCAATTAACTAATTGATTTAAATTTTAATTTAATTTAATTTAATTTAATTTTTCTTTTTAATTTTCGAATTCTAACTTTGATTTTAAATTAAAAACAAAAATATTTTTATTTTATTTTATTTAATTTTCGAATTCTCTCATCTCTCATCCCCTTCTATTTATTTATTTATCTACTAACACCTCTCCTTCACTCAAGAATTCGAACCCACTCTTCCCCCCTGTGTTTGGATTCTTATCTTTTCCTTCTTCTATTCTTCTCTTCTTATACTTACATAAGGAATCTCTATACTGTGACATAGAGGATTCCATATTTTCTTTTGTGTTCTCTTCTTTTTCATATGAGCAGGAACAAGGATAAGAACACTCTTGTTGAAGCTGATCCTGAACCTGAAAGGACTCTGAAGAGGAAGCTAAAACACAATTCTCTGGAGAAAATCTGACAGAAATTTTCGAAAAAGAAGGAGACATGGCCGAAAATAATAACAATGCAAGGAAGATTCTTGGTGACTTTACTGCACCAAATTCCAATTTACATGGAAGAAGCATCTCAATCCCTGCCATCGGAGCAAACAATTTTGAGCTAAAGCCTCAATTAGTTTCTCTGATGCAACAGAACTGCAAGTTTCATGGACTTCCATCAGAAGATCCTTTTCAGTTCTTAACTGAATTCTTGCAGATCTGTGATACTGTTAAGACCAATGGGGTTGATCCCGAGGTCTACAGGCTTATGCTTTTCCTGTTTGCTGTAAGAGACAGAGCTAGAATATGGTTGGACTCCCAACCTAAAGACAGCATGAACTCTTGGGATAAGCTGGTCACGGCATTCTTAGCCAAGTTATTTCCTCCTCAAAAGCTTAGTAAGCTTAGAGTGGATGTTCAAACCTTCAGACAAAAAGAAGGTGAATCCCTCTATGAAGCTTGGGAGAGATATAAGCAACTGACCAAAAAGTGTCCTTCTGACATGCTTTCAGAATGGACCATCCTGGATATATTCTATGATGGTCTGTCTGAATTATCAAAGATGTCATTGGACCATTCTGTAGGTGGATCCATTCACCTAAAGAGAATGCCTACAGAAGCTCAGGAACTCATTGACATGGTTGCAAATAACCAGTTCATGTACACTTCTGAAAGGAATCCTGTGAGTAATGGGATGCCTCAGAGGAAGGGAGTTCTTGAAATTGATACTCTGAATGCCATATTGGATCAGAATAAAATATTGACTCAGCAAGTCAATATGATTTCTCAGAGTCTGAATGGATTGCAAGCTGCATCCAACAGTACTCAAGAGGCATCTTCTGAAGAAGAAGCTTATGATCCTGAGAATCCTGCAATAGCAGAGGTGAATTACATGGGGGAACCCTATGGGAATACCTATAATCCCTCATGGATAAATCATCTAAATTTCTCATGGAAGGATCAACAAAAGCCTCAACAAGGCTTTAATAATGGTGGAAGAAATAGGTTTAGCAATAGCAAGCCTTTTTCATCATCCACTCAGCAACAGACAGAGAATTCTGAGCAGAATCCATCTAGCTTAGAAAATATAGTCTCTGATCTATCTAAGGCCAGTTTAAGTTTCATGAATGAAACAAGGTCCTCCATTAGAAATTTGGAGGCACAAGTGGGCCAGCTGAGTAAAAGGGTCACTGAAACTCCTCCTAGTACTCTCCCAAGCAATACAGAAGAGAATCCAAAAAGAGAGTGCAAGGCCATTACCTTACATGGTGTGGCCGAACCCAAAGAGGAGGAGGAAGGCGTGAATCCTAGTGAGGAAGACCTCCTGGGACGCTCAGTGACCAATAAGGAGTTTTCCTTTGAGGAACCAAAGGAATCTGAGGCTCATCTAGAGACCATAGAGATTCTATTGAACCTCCTTCTGCCCTTCATGAGCTCTGATGAGTATTCATCCTCTGAAGAGGATGAAGACATTACTGAAGAGCAAGTTGCTAAGTACCTTGGTGTAATCATGAAGCTGAATGCCAAATTATTTGGTAATGAGACTTGGGAAGATGAACCTCCCTTGCTCACCAATGAACTAAATGCATTGGATAGGCAGAAATTACCTCAAAAGAAACAGGATCCTGGTAAATTCCTAATTCCCTGTAACATAGGCACCATGACCTTTGAGAAGGCTCTGTGTGACCTGGGGTTAGGAATAAACTTAATGCCACTCTCTGTAATGGAGAAACTTGGGATCTTTGAGATGCAAGCTGCCAGAATCTCTTTAGAGATGGCAGACAACTCAAGAAAACAGGCTTTTGGAGAAGTAGAGGACGTGTTAGTAAAGGTTGAAGGCCTTTACATCCCTACTGATTTCATAATCCTAGACACTGGGAAGGATGAGGATGAATCCATCATCCTTGGAAGACCCTTCCTAGCCACAGCAAGAGGTGTGATTGATGTGGACAGAGGAGAATTGGTCCTTCAACTGAATGAGGACAACCTTGTGTTTAAAACTCAGGGATCTCCTTCTGTAACCATGGAGAGTAAGTATGAAAAGCTTCTCTCACTGCAGAGTCAACCAAAGCCCCCACAGTCAAACTCTAAGTTTGGTGTTGGGAGATTCTAACAATGCTCTGAACATATGTGAGGCTCCATGAGAGCTCACTGTCAAGCTATTGACATTAAAGAAGCGCTTGTTGGGAGGCAACCCAATGTTATTTAATTATATCTATTTTATTTTATTGTTATTTTATGTTTTTTTTAGGTTGATGATCATGTGGAGTCACAAAAACTACTGAAAAATCAAAAACTGAATGAAAAACAGCTTTAAAAACAGCTCACCCTGGAGGAAGAACTTTCTGGCGTTTAAACGCCAGTAAGAAGCATCAAACTGGCGTTTAACGCCAGAAAGAAGCATCAAGCTGGCGTTAAATGCCAGAAACAAGCACTAGACTGGCGTTTAACGCTAGAACAGAGCATAGAAGTGGCGTTAAACGCCAGAAATAGGCTACATTTGGGCGTTTAACGCCAAAAACAAGCAGCAAGCTGGCGTTTAACGCCAGACATGCATGCTAAGGGCATTTTACACACCTAATTGGAGCAGGGATGTTAAGTCCTTGACCCCACAGGATCTGTGGACTCCACAGGATCCCCACATTTTCTTCTCTCCCCCTCACACCTTTTCATAACTCTCTTCCACAAATACCCCTCACCAATCACTTCAATCACTCTTCCCCATCACCACTTCACCACTCACATCCATCCTCTCTTCCCCAAAAAAACCCCACCTACCTCAAAAATTCAAACTCTTTTCCCTCCCAAACCCAACCCTAATGGCCGAACCCTAAACCTCTCTCCACTCCTATATAAACCCCTCATCCCCTCTTCATTTTCACACAACACAACCCTTTCTTCTCCCCCTTGGCCGAATACATATTCTCCCTCCATCTCCTCCATTTTCTTCCTCTTCTCCTTCTTTCTTTCTTCTTTTGCTCAGGGACGAGCAAACATTTTAAGTTTGGTGTGGTACAAGCATTGCTTTTTGTTTTTCCATAACCATTAATGGCACCTAAGGCCAGAGAAACCTCAAGAAAGAGGAAAGGGAAGGCAATTGCTTCCACCTCTGAGTCATGGGAGATGGAGATATTCATCTCAAAGGTCCATCAAGACCACTTCTATAAAGTTGTGGCTAAGAAGAAAGTGATCCCTGAGGTTCCTTTCAAGCTCAAAAAGAATGAGTATCCAGAGATCCGACATGAGATCTGAAGAAGAGGTTGGGAAGTTCTCACCAACCCCATTCAACAAGTCGGGATCTTAATGGTTCAAGAGTTCTATGCAAACGCATGGATCACTAGGAACCATGATCAAAGTGTGAACTCGAATCCAAAGCATTGGCTTACCATGGTTCGGAGGAAATACTTAGATTTCAGTCCAGAAAATGTAAGGCTGGCGTTCAACTTGCCAATGATGGAAGAAAACGCACGCCCCTACACTAGAAGGGTCAACTTTGATCAAAGGTTGGACCAAGTCCTCATGGACATATGTGTGGAAGGAGCTCAATGGAAAGTTGACTCAAGAGGCAAGCCTGTTCAATTGAGAAGACTGGACCTCAAGCCTGTAGCTAGAGGATGGTTGGAGTTTATTCAACGCTCAATCATTCCTACTAGCAACCGGTCTAAAGTTACTATAGACCGGGACATCATGATCCATAGTATCATGATTGGGGAGAAAGTGGAAGTTCATGAGATTATACCTCAAGAACTCTACGAGGTGGCTGACAAGTCCTCCACTTTGGCAAGGTTAGCCTTTCCTCACCTCATTTGTCACCTCTGCAATTCGGCTGGAATTGACATAGAGGGAGACATCCTCATTGAAGAGGACAAGCCCATCACTAAGAAGAGGATGGAGCAAACAAGAGATCATGGACCTCAACAAGAGCATGAGGAAATTCCTGAGATGCCTCAAGGGATGCACTTCCCTCCACAAAACTATTGGGAGCAAATCAACACTTCCCTAGGAGAATTAAGCTCCAACATGGGACAGCTAAGGATGAAGCACTAAGAGCACTCCATCATCCTCCATGAGATTAGAGAAAATCAAAGAGTTATGAGGGAGGAGCAACAAAGACAAGGAAGAGACATAGAGGAGCTCAAGAGCACCATTGGTTCTTCAAGAAGAGGAAGACGTCACCCTCACTAAGGTGGACCCATTCCTTAATCTCCTTGTTCTTATTTTCCTGTTTTTCGTTTACTATGCTTTATGTTTATGTTTGTGGCTTATTACATGATCATTAGTATTTAAGTGTCTATGCCTTAAAGTTATGAATGTCCTATGAATCCATCACCTCTCTTAAATGAAAAATGTTTTAATTACAAAAGAACAAGAAGTACATGGTTTCGAATTCATCCTTGAAACTAGTTTAATTGTTTTGATGTGGTGACAATACTTTTTGTTTTCTGAATGAATGCTTGAACAGTGCATATGTCTTTTGATATTGTGGTTTATGAATGTTAAATATGTTGGCTCTTGAAAGAATGATGAAAAAGGAGAAATGTTCTTGATAATCTGAAAAATCATAAAATTGATTCTTGAAGCAAGAAAAAATAGTGAATACAAAAGCTTGCAAAAAAAAAAGAAAAATGGCAAAAAAAAAAGAGAAAGAAAAAGAAAGAGCAAGCAGAAAAAGCCAAAAGCTCTTTAAACCAAAAGGCAAGAGCAAAAAGCCAATAGCCCTTAAAACCAAAAGGAAAGGCTAATAAAAAGGATCCAAGGCTTTGAGAATTAGTGGATAGGAGGGCCTAAAGGAATAAAATCCTGGTCTAAGCGGCTAAACCAAGCTGTCCCTAACCATGTGCTTGTGGCGTGAAGGTGTCAAGTGAAAACTTGAGACTGAGCGGTTAAAGTCAAGGTCCAAAGCAAAAAAAAAAGAGTGTGCTTAAGAACCCTGGACACCTCTAATTGGGGACTTTAGCAAAGCTGAGTCACAATCTGAAAAGGTTCACCCAATTATGTGTCTGTGGCATTTATGTATCCGGTGGTAATACCGGAAAACAAAGTGCTTAGGGCCACGACCAAGACTCATAAAGTAGCTGTGTTCAAGAATCAACATACTGAACTAGGAGAATCAATAACATTATCTGAATTCTGAGTTCCTATAGATGCCAATCGTTCTGAATTTCAAGGGATAAAGTGAGATGCCAAAACTGTTTAGAGGCAAAAAGCTACTAGTCCCGCTCATCTGATTGGAGCTAAGTTTTATTGATATTTTGGAATTTATAGTATATTCTCTTCTTTTTATCCTATTTAATTTTCAGTTGCTCGAAGAAAAGCAACAATTTAAGTTTGGTGTTGTGATGAGCGGATAATTTATACGCTTTTTGGCATTATTTTTACATAGTTTTTAGTATGATTTAGTTAGTTTTTAGTATATTTTTATTAGTTTTTAAATAAAAATCACATTTCTGGACTTTACTATGAGTTTGTGTATTTTTTTGTGATTTCAGATAATTTCTGGCTGAAATTGAAGGACTTGAGCAAAAATCAGATTCAGAGGCTGAAGAAGGACTGCAAATGCTGTTGTATTCTGACCTCCCTGCACTCAAAGTGGATTTTCTAGAGCTACAAGAGTCCAAATGGCGCGCTCTTAATTGCGTTGTAAAGTAGACATCCAGGGCTTTCTAGCAATATATAATAGTTCATACTTTTCCCGAGTTTAGATGACGCAAACTGGCGTTTAACGCCAGCCTTCTGCCCTATTTTGGAGTTAAACGCCAGAAACAGGTTACAAAGCAGAGTTAAACGCCAGAAACAGGTTACAAACTGGCGTTTAACTCCAAGAAAGACCTCTGCACGTGAAAGCTTCAATGCTCAGCCCAAGCACACACCAAGTGGGTCCGGAAGTGGATTTCTGCATCATTTACTCATTTTTGTAAACCCTAGTAACTAGTTTAGTATAAATAGGACTTTTTACTATTGTATTTACATCGGGGGGAATATCTTTGGACGTTTAGTCCTTAGACCTTTGGGGCTGGCCATTCGGCCATGCCTGGACCTTATTCTTATGTATTTTCAACGGTAGAGTTTCTACACACCATAGATTAAGGTGTGGAGCTCTGCTGTTCCTCATGAATTAATGCAAAGTACTACTGTTTTTCTATTCAATTCAAGCCTATTTCTTCTCTAAGATATTCATTCGCACACAAGAACATGATGAATGTGATGATTATGTGACGCTCATCATCATTCTCACTTATGAACGCGTGCCTGACAAACACTTCCGTTCTACATGCAAACAAGCTTGAATGTGTATCTCTTAGCCTTCTGATCGTGAGATCAGAGTCTTCGTAGGATAGGCTAGAACTATTGGCGGCCATTCTTGAGATCCGAAAAGTCTAAACCTTTTCTGTGGTATTCCGAGTAGGATCCGGGAAGGGATGGCTGTGACGAGCTTCAAACTCGCGAGTGCTGGGCGTAGTGACAGACGCAAAAGGATTACTGAATCCTATTCCAGTATGATCGAGAACTGACAGATGATTAGCCGTGCGGTGACAGTGCATCTTTGACCATTTTCACTGAGAGGACGAGAAGTAGCCATTGACAACGGTGATACCCTACATAAAGCTTGCCATGGAAAGGAGTAGAAATGATTGGATGAAGACAGCAGGAAGCAGAGGTTCAGGAGGAACAAAAACATCTCTATACGCTTATCTGAAATTCTCACCAATGAATTACATAAGTATCTCTATCTTTATTTTATATTTTAATTATATTTTAATTATCAATTCACCATAACCATTTGAATCCGCCTGACTGAGATTTACAAAGTGACCATAGCTTGCTACAAACCGACAATCTCCGTGGGATCGACCTTACTCACGTAAGGTTTATTACTTGGACGACCTAGTGCACTTGCTGGTTAGTTGTGCGAAGTTGTGACAAAGAACTAAGATTATGAACGTGCGTATTAAGCTTTTGACGCCGTTACCAAGGAATGAACGATCACAATTTATGCGCACCAGTTCCCTTTACTGTTGGTTGCTTCTATGTAACTTGTTAAGTAAAATACTTTGAACTCTTGAGGCCCTCTTTCAGGTCGCCTTCTGAGTTTTTTAATGATGGCTGTGTTTCTTTTGATATGTTGGTCGTTTTTTTGCAACTTTTGCATATTTTGTAGATCTTTATAGAGTGTTGGTACTCTCCTGTCCGACCTCTTTTTGATTAGATCTTTTGCTTTATCTGTCTTCTGATTGAGCGAGATGACCTTTGGGGCTAACTTGTTTGACAACTTTTTAGTGTTCTAGTAGAACCTTTTTAGTTAGTCTTTGAACAATTTTGATAGCCTTTTCGTGGAGACGTGGCTTTTTTGGTAATAGCTGTGTCCCTTTTAGCGCACGCTTTTTGTTGGTTCGACTTCTCTTGTCGATTGTTTCTGAGTTATTTTTAGTAATCCATTTCTAGTAAGACCTCATCACGCCACTTTTTTTGGATTACTTTTTATAACTTTTGTGTTGGTTGGTTTGGTCCGACTTCTCCTTTGTCGGTCTTTCTTAAGTTATTTTTAGTAATCCATTTTTAGTAAGACCTCGTCAGGCCACTTTTTATGGATTACTTTTTATAACTTTTTGCATTAATCTGTTTTTGTTGCTTTCACCTTGCCGACCTCTTTTGTAATCAGGTGATGAATTTGGTTTTCATCTTGCCGACCTTGTCGCGATCGAGCGATGAATTTGGTTTTCATCTTGCCGACCTTGTCGTAATCGGACGGTGAATTCTTGCACTCAGATTAATGCGTCTTGGTAAGTAACTTTTTTATGGAATCTGAAAAACTTTATTCAAGTAGGAAATATAAAATAGACAAGAATATATACATATAAGTGCTTACCCTTCTAAGTCGGGCAATTTTGTAGATCTTGGCTTGGCGCCTCATTGAAAAATCTTTTCAAGAAAAAGAGTGCACCTTGACCTAAGATCTTTATCACTTTCTAACTATAGTACCTTCTTAGGTTACAGGCATGCCATGACCTTGGTAGCTCTCGCCCCTCAAGATCGGACACCTTGTAGTAGCCTTTTCCAGTACCTCTACAACTCGATAAGGTCCTTTCCAGTTTGCTTCTAGCTTCCCCTCTCCTGATCGACCTGCTCCGATGTCATTTCGGATTAGGATGAGATCATTGTTGGCGAAGCTTTGCTAGATTACCTTCTGATTATACCTTGAAGTCGTTCGACGCTTTAGCGCTTCCTCTCTAATCCGAGCTCTTTCTCGGACCTCGGGTAGTTGGTCGAGCTCTTCCCTTTGGTTTTGGGAGTTGGCTTCTTCATTGTAGAGGATTGTTCTGGGGGATCCTTCCTCTATCTCTACTGGGATCATTGCCTCTATTCCGTAAGCAAGCCGGAAGGGTGATTCTCCTGTGGTGGAGTACGGTGTTGTCCGATATGCCCATAGGACTTGTGGAAGCTCCTCTGCCCAAGCTCCCTTTGCGTCCTGTAGTCTCCGTTTTAACCCGGCTAGTATGACTTTGTTGGCGGCTTCTGCCTGTCCGTTAGCTTGTGAGTGTTCTACGGATGTGAATTGGTGCTTTATTTTCAAGTCGGCTACCAAGTTCCTGAAGCCTGTATCAGTAAATTGAGTACCATTATCTGTGGTGATGGAGTAAGGGACTCCAAACCTTGTAATAATATTCCTGTATAGAAATTTCTGACTTCTTTGAGCAGTGGGATTGGCTAGGGGCTCTGCCTTAATCCATTTTGTGAAATAATCTACCCCTATGATGAGAAATTTAACTTGTCCCGATCCTTGGGGAAAGGGTCCGAGGAGGTCTAGCCCCCATTTTGCAAACGGCCAAGGTGACGTTATACTGATGAGCTCTTCTGGTGGAGCGATATGGAAGTTAGCATGCTTCTGACATGGTTGGCATATCTTGACGAACTCTGTCACTTCTTTGTGCAAGGTTGGCCAGAAGAATCCAGCTCAGAGTACCTTTTTGGAAAGAGCTCGTGTCCCCAAGTGGTTGCCACACATGCCACTGTGTACCTCTTCTAGAACTTCCTTTGTGTTGGAGGTCGGTACACACTTTAGGAGGGGTGTCAAAATCCCTCTTCTATATAGGATGTTGCCTACTATAGTGTAGTGTTGTGCTTCTCGTACTAGCCTTTTTGCCTCCTTTTTGTTTGTGGGGAGTGTCTCTGTCTTGAGATATTTGATTATGGGGGTCATCCACCCTTGATCTTGACTTGATATGGTTAGGACATTTTCTTCCTCTGAGATTGATGGGCTTTGTAGTGTTTCCTGGATGAGGCTTCTATTATTGCCCCCTGGTTTGGTGCTGGCTAGTTTTGAGAGAGCATCAGCTCGAGCATTCTGTTCCCGAGGTATATGTCAGACCTCATACTCCCTGAGTTGTCCGAGCTGTTCTTTAGTTTTGTCCAGATACTTCTTCATGGTGGGATCTTTGGCTTGGTAATTCCCTTCTATTTGTGAGGTAACAATCTGTGAATCACTGAAGATGGTGATCTTTTGGACTCCCACCTCCTTAGCCAGCCTCAAACCAGCTAGTAATGCTTCGTATTCGGCTTGATTATTTGAAGCAGGGAATTCAAACTTTAGTGAGAGTTTGATTTGGGTTCCCTGATCGCTTTCTATTATCACACCTGTGCCACTCCCGGTTTTGTTTGAGGAACCGTCCACGTAAAGATTCCACTTTATGGGAGTTCCCGGAGTATCAGTGTATTCAGCAATGAAGTCGGCCAGATATTGTGATTTGATGGCTGTCTAAATTTCATATTGCAAATCGAATTTGGACAACTCGACTGTCCACTGGAGGATTCTTCCAGCTAAGTCTGTCTTCTGTAGAATGTCTTTTATGGGTTGGTTGGTCCGAACCTTGATAGTGTGTGCTTGAAAGTATGGGTGGAGGCACCGAGAAGTTAATATGAGGGCATAGGTGAACTTTTCTATTTTTTGATAGTTTAGTTTAGCCCTTTGTAGGGCCTTGCTGATGAAGTAGATGGGTGGTTGCCCCCTTTCGTCCTCTCTGACTAGTGCTGAGGCTATTGGCCTATTTCCTACTGCAAGGTATAATATGAGTGCTTCTCCCTCCCGTGGTCGGGTAAGAATGGGTGGTTGCCCCAGGAAACTTTTGAAATCTTGGAAGGCTTGTTCGCACTCTGCGGTCCATTCAAACCTCTGTCCCTTCCTTAATGTGGCGTAAAAGGGAAGGGATCTTATGGCTAGAAACCGGGACAAGGCTGCCAGTCTTCTGTTGAGCTGTTGTACTTCTTTGACGCAGGTCGGACTTTTCAAGTCAAGTATAGCTCGGCATTTATCTGGGTTCACCTCAATTCCTCTTTGAATGATCATGTAGCCCAAGAATTTGCCAGCTTCTACCACAAAGGTGCACTTTACGGGGTTAAGTCGCATACCATGCTTTCTTATGGTGTCGAACACTTTAGTGAGGTTGGACAATAATGATTCCTCACTTTGTGTGTTTACTAGCATGTCATCTACATAAACCTCCATTAGCTTTCCTATGTGGTCGGCGATGACTTTATTCATTAGTCTTTGATAGGTAGCTCCTACATTTTTGAGCTCGAATGGCATGATGATATAGCAGTAATTTGCTTTTGGAGTTAGGAATGAGGTCTTTTCTAGGTCGGGTGGATACATCGGGATTTGATTGTATCCTAAATAAACGTCCATGAAGGAGAGGTACTTGTATCCAGAAGATGCATCCACTAGAGCGTCTATACTGGGAAGTGGGTAGGGATCTTTTGGGCAAGCTTTATTGAGGTTGGTGTAGTCAGTGCACATCCGCCATTTCCCATTTGACTTTTTTACCAATACGACGTTGGCTAGCCATAGTGGGTATGTTACCTCCCTTATGAACCCTGCCTCTAGTAAAGCCTATACCTGTTCTTCCACAGCTTGGGACTTTTCTGGTCCGAGCTTTCTACGCCTCTGCTGTACTGGCCGTGATCCTGGGTATACTGCCAGTTTGTGGTACATTAGTTTGGGATCTATGCCCGGCATATCTGCGGCTTTCCATACAAAGAGGTCAGCGTTATCCTTGAGGAACTGTATTAGAGACTCCTTTATGTCTCCCTTTAAGGTTGCCCCGATATTTGTCATCTTATCTCGTGCATCACCGATTTGGACCTCTTTAGTCTCACCTTTAGGCTGCGGACGAAGTTCTTCGCGAGCTCGAACTCCCCCGAG
Source organism: Arachis hypogaea (assembly GCF_003086295.3). Taxonomy (NCBI): domain Eukaryota; kingdom Viridiplantae; phylum Streptophyta; class Magnoliopsida; order Fabales; family Fabaceae; genus Arachis; species Arachis hypogaea. The sequence goes on along the minus strand of NC_092054.1, from coordinate 118,623,189 downwards.
TTCAATAGTATTGACTTTCTCTCCTTTGAGGTTGCCTCTCAGGAGTGTTGGGTGGTCGTTCAACCCGTCCAACCTCTTGGTCTCGTCTTCTCTTTCTTGGCTCGTCGGTTTTGTGGGCCAAGAACCTATCTAGTCTTCCTTCTCGGGCTAGCTTCTCTATGACGTCCTTTAGGTCATAGCATTCATTGGTGGAGTGTCCATAGATTCAATGATATTCACAGTACTCTGTCCAACTTCCTCCTCCTTTTTTGCTTTTGATTGGGCGAGGTGGTGGGATCTTCTCAGTGTTGCATATTTCTTGGTAAACATCCACAAGTGACACCCGAAGAGGGGTGTAGTTATGGTATTTTTTAGGCTTCTCACTGGACTGATCTTCTTTTTTCTTGGATTCTTTATCTTTGTCCCGAGAGGGGTAAGAGGGTCCAGATTTTGAGGTTTCTCCTAATCGAGAGTTCTCCTCCATGTTGATGTACTTTTCTGCCCTTTCTTGTACCTCGTTCAGAGATGTTGGATGCTTTTTTGATATGGAGTGACTAAAAGATCCTTCTTGCAGGCCATGGATGAGACCCATGATGGATGCTTCGGTTGGCAGACTTTGTATGTCCAGACACGCTTTGTTGAATCTTTCCATGTAATTGCAAAGGCTTTCCTGATCTCTTTGCTTGATCCCTAACAGGCTTGGGGCGTGTTTGGCTTTGTCCTTTTGGATGGAGAATCTGGCAAGGAATTTTTTGGCAAAGTCATCAAAACTTGTGATGGAACTTGGAGGCAAACTGTCGAACCACTTAATTGCTGTCTTTGTCAGGGTGGTCGGGAAGGCTTTGCACTGAACAGCGTCCGAGGCGTCAGTGAGATACATTCTGCTCCTGAAATTGCTGAGATGATGGCTGGGATCTGAGGTATCGTCATACGAAGTCATGTCGAGAGCTTTAAAATCTTTTGGAACTTTAGCTTTCATGATCTCTTTGGTGAAAGGATCTTGGTCCTTGTGGGAATTATCCTCACGCTTGGAATGAGCAGTTCTGGTTTCGAGGTCGACTTCAAGTTTTGCGAGCTTGTCTTTTAGCTCTCGGCGTTGTCTGGCTTCTCTTTGGAGGTCTCTTTCAGCCTCCTGCTGATGTTTAGCCTCCTGTTCGAGCTGTTTGAGACGATCCTATTGTTCCTGAATAGCTTTCAAAATTTCCGTTGGAAGGTTGTTTGTCCCCCTTGTTTTGGGGTGCCTCCTTTGATGCGACCTCCATATTTTTAAGAGGAGTTCTTTCTTCCAAACCAGAGTTGTGATCGTTGTCAAGGTTGTCCGCCATGATGATGGGATGACTTCCAGGTTCTTCGGCAACGGCACCAATATTCCGAGGGTTACCTGAAACTGAAGGTCGATCTCGGATGAGATCTGCTGTGGTGGCCGGAGCTGTCGTGTCCGACTTGTTGGAACCGGTGGAGCTGGAGATGCTGCTGATCCTTCGTCACCGGAGGGTGGTGGTACCTGCAAGAGACTCCGATGCTTAAGTTAGCATGGGCTATAAGCAGGTTGTTAGTAGAATCAGAGTATGAGTTATACCTGGGTGCTCTAGTGTATTTATAGTAGTGTGGGCTAACCTTTCTAGATAAGATAAGTTATTTGTCTTATCTTATCTTTAAGTGAGGTCATCTTATCTCTAAGGAGAACCGCCTCTATCTTTCTAGGCTTTAGTTGCCTTTAGATTGGGCTATGTCCCTTAGTTTAGGCCTACTTGGGCCCTTGTAGCGATTTGGCTGAACTCCTTTAAAGAAGAGGTCGGGGAAGCTGACCTGAAGAGGTCGGTTGCTTTCTCTTCAATCAGCCCAGGTCGGATAGCTCGACCCAGGGTATGAACACTAACCCTAATACTAAGTCTTTTCTACCATTTCATCCGTCCCTCCATCTCCGATTAGTTTACACAGACAAATTAGCAAACAAGGCAAACACAAGTAACTTACAAGTAATACAGATAACAAGTACAACAAATAGCATGTTATAATCACGTAGGCATTCCCAAATAGTTCACAAATAAGCAAACAAACATTGTGCACATAATGCATGCCTGTCCTATGGCTGTTGATATCAACTGTCGGTTACGTAGCCATCCCGATATGTTCTCAAGCTCAAAAATACACCATGGGGAGAATCCCCAAGCTGACATCGGGAAGAGAATGCCCCCAAACTCAATAATATCCATGGGACAAGTCCCAAGATGACATGGGGAGAAGAGACAACACCCCAAGCTGACATGGGAAAAATAATACCCCAAGCTCAAAATATTCAATCATTTCTCATAATCATTGCTTTCATTCTCGATACTAATTCATATCTCATCTCATCATTCTCACTTTTACTTAACCCATTGATCATACATTTTAATATTCTTGATTAATTAACATAATCGATTCTCAATTTCTTACATTATTCTCTTACATGCCTCATACATTTCATAATGTAAAAAATCAATCATTCAAGCCTTAACATTATAATTCGTTCATATATACACCTCCTTCTTATACAATTCATCATTTTTAACCTTTACTTCATTCCCAAGTTATCGCTATTTCCTAGCTTCAACTAATTACTAGGATTACTAGTAAGATCTAAGGTTAAAAAGATAAAAATAGAGGTTTAGAGGTTCGAAACCATGTTTGAATCATAAGAATACAAGTGCTGGAAAAACAGAGCGTGTGCGAACGCACACAATTGTGCGTGCGCACAATTTGTGAAAAGGAGAGCGTGTGCGTGCACACGAGTGCGTGCATGCGCACACCAACCAGGAACTACTTGGTGTGTGTGCGCCTCACCTATGCGAGCGCCACCAGCAGAAAACATATCCTAGTGCGTGCGTGCACACAATGGTGTGCGTACGCACAAGTAAAATTGTTGCTACTGCTGGTTGCGTGTGCACATCAGTATGCGCAGGCACACACCAGAAACTCTGGTTCTACTGCACTTTAAAAATTTCCAGTTTTTCGCACCAGATTTCTGGCGTCCATAACTTCCTCTACAGAATTTATTTTTTCGCAAAATTTATATCGTTCTCAAGCTTATAAAACCCTCTTTAATTTAAAATAAATATCATCTTCATCCAAAATTTGAGGTTCGAGTTATAGACTGCCAAAGTTCATAAAAATCAGGTTTCGTTCAAAACCTCAAACCTTTCTTTTCTATAAAATTTAACTTGCCATACTTACTTCTTGTACCAATTGATCAGCACCAATACACATACATAGCATTTCAATTCAAGTCCATCACCTACTCAACAAATCACAGGCTCTTCAAACTTCACTTTTCCTCAAATCACATACTAAGTTCCCACCTCCATCAACATTAACATCATCATTATACTAGCATACATATGTACATATTTAACCTACATTGTCAATTGCTCAACTACAACGAAGCACCAAGAAAACATCATAAATTCACCATGACCATATTCCTCACATCAAATTATCAATCAACACCATAATGAATAATCATTCAATATATTCAACCACTTCAACTTATCCTATAGTTCTCTAGCCTAAGTTTTCACAGAGCATTACATATTAAATGCGCAAAACCTAAACCATACCTTGGCTGATTTCCGCGTTTGGTCCAAGGCAGCCACTTAAGCCCCACACACAGCCTCACAAGTTTCAAAAATCACCAAAACTTTAGCACCAATCCTCCACCAAGCCTCCAAATGTCCATAATTCAATTCCAATACATATGTATATACCTAGTTCACACATATTATACACGTATACCTCAAAATTCAGAATTCACATAATAAAATCAAGAATTGGCTAAGGTTAGTAATTCTTACCGCACCCACGAACAAAACAACACAAGCTCGATAAGCTCTGCAAGCTAAATCGAACCTAGAATACCAAATTTGACAAAATCTCATTACAAGGACTCAAATTTCGAAAATCAAAAGGGGGTAGAGAATCTGAGTTGAAATAAAAGTTTACCAATAAAATTGATTCGATAGAATCGTAGAGTTCGACGCGGTGAACGCGTAGCCGCAAATGGTACGGCGATCGGAGCTCGGAGTGAGAAGTTATGGAGGTTTGATTTCAAGGTTAGGGTTATGTTATTTCCACTCTCACCTTGAGCTTGCTTTCAGCTTCCTTTATGAAGAGAAAAAGAGGGATGGCTCTTCTAATAAGGAATTGGGCTGATGGGTTGGACCTTGGGCCAATTTTGGGTCCGATTCGTCCGGTTCAGCCTGTTCGGCCCAATCTTGGGCCAAATTCTTTAAAATTGGTGTTAAAATTCTCGTTTTAATTAGCTATATCCTATTTTACTATTAAATTTATATTTCTAATTTCTTTTATTAAAATTTAATTTATTAACTAATTATTCGCTAATTTAGTGGGGTTTACACTAAGTGGGTATATGAAATAAAAATACTACCCAATCGCCAAATATAGAAGTATAAGGCGAGACTTATGGCACAAGGGTTTGATTAAAATGAGGGGTTTGATTTTGATCAACTCTTTAGCCCAGTCATAAGACCAACCACAATTAGAATTATCTTGAGTCTTGCTCTTTCAAAAAGATGGATCATAAGGCAGTATGATTTTAATAATGCCTTCTTAAATGGTTTCAAAAAGATGGATCATAAGGTAGTATGATTTTAATAATGCCTTCTTAAATGGTGATTTGAAACAAAATGTGTGCATGTGCGTGTGTGTAAAGATTTTTGGGATCAATCTTGAATAAATCTCTCTATGGCCTAAAATAGGCTCCAAGAGAGTGGTTTCTAAAATTCAGCACCACTTTGGTTACTTTTGACTTTAATAGTGCAAAATTAGATACATTCTTTTTTATAAGACTGGAGATGTATTTATTATATACATTCTTTGTTATGTTAATGATGTTATATTAACTAGAGATAATCAAGATGAAATTATAAAACTGATGAAATAACTTGATGTTATCTTTTCTCTTAAAAATTTGGGTGAATTAAACTATTTTTTAAGCATAGTTTTTAAAGACATATTCGGGTATCTTACATCTTTCACAAACCAAATAAATATCTTATTTATTATCTAAATTAGAGATGGCAGAGGCTAGTCTAATACCAATTCCTATGATTTCTTCATTGTAACTAACCTCTGTAGATTTTAAAGAGTTTGAGGATCCCAAGCTTTATAGGTCTGTGGTAGGAAGTTTGCAATATGCAACTGTAACCACACCTAACTTAGCCTTTATAGTGAGAAAAGTAAGTCAATTTATGCATAGACCACTCTTGGCTCATCGAAAAGCTGTGAAGAGGTTATTGAGATACTTGCAAGGAACAAAAGATCAAGGCCTTATCTTCCATAATGCACTGATTTCAGGATTTTTGCCCTTGCAGATGCTAATTGGGATTCTGATTTAGAGGATAGGAGATTTGTTTTTGGTTTTTTTCCTTAGAAGTAATTTAGTGTCTTGGTCATGTAGAAAATAATTGACAATAAGCAGGTCCTCTACAGAGGTAGAATTCAGAAGTCTTGCATCTTGTGAAGCTGGGATAGTATGGATTCATAATCTTCTCAGAGAATTCAATGTTGAGCTGAGCACTATTGTCACCATTTTTTATGACAACCTCAATACAGTTATGTTGATATTCAATCTGATATTACATCATGAAACCAAACATTTTCAGCTACATATTGAATTTGTTAGAGATAAAGTGAAGAGTCATATGCTGCATGTTATGTATATTCCTGGGACAAATCAAAGATCTGATATGTTGACAAAACCTTTATCTGCAGCATGTTCAAAAGATTAAAGAACAAACTCAGAATTGTTCTAAGACCTATACTGAGTTTGAGAGGAGATATTAAGGATAACGGTGTAAATTCCCTAAGGTTAGAAGAAGCTAATAAAACAGAAAAACAAAATAAAAAAAGTTAGAGTTAGTTAAGGTATGTAGTTTTCTTGATCTTGAATTCTTGATGCATTGTGTGAAGACTCTATGATGCCGATATAAAGTTGTAGGCTCTGGCGCATTGAGTAGATTTTGTCCAAAATCATTGTATACACTTCAAGATATTTTTTATCTCTAATTTTCTTCATGTTCTTATTCTTCTTTAGTTTTTTGTCCTCATCACAAATACTACAATGTTGGTTTCTTCTTATGAAAGCTATTTGGAAATCTTTTTAAAAAGTAGTTTTAATTAATTTGGGGGTGAGATTAACTTCATTATCATATTTAATTTATTTAACAACCAAATAAAGAATATTTTCTGCTATAAATTTTTTCATTATGTTGTGTGATATTTGATTGAGCATGGATACCGTCGATAAGGAATTTCACAAGATTTTTCGCGTTGCAAGTATAGTCCTCAACCGACAAATAGTCCGCGAATCAAATTTAGAAGAAATTGGTTGTCACAAGTTCAACCCCAATAAAAGTAACCGAAGTATTCAAATCTCGGGTCGTCTCACAAGGAATGGGCAAATATGTGCTTCAACATTGGTTAGAAATCCGGGGTTGCAAGTCATGAGCAAGAAATTAAACTAGGAATCCTAACAAGCAAGTAATCTTGAAATGCAAGAAAATAATTCAATTGACTAAAGTAAGATGTAAATAATTCCAAACTAATAAAATAACATCCAATGTAATTCTATTCTAAACTAAACAAGTAACTATAACTAAGACAAAGCAATCAAGATTTTTGGGTTTTCAAATAAGAATGATAAAAGCAACTCTTGGCTAGACATGGGAATTGGGGTCACTATCCTTGTCTAATAACCATATCTTGATAATTATGAGGAACCAAACTCATTAAGTCTACTTCTATACTTGAAGTATGTTAAATGGTTTAGTCAACATCAACCCATAAGGTCCAACCTAACTACTAATTAACTTAGTAGTAAGCTAGTGTCAATGGCTATCAAATTGACCACTAAGGGTTCCCAAATCATCAAATCCATTAGACCCAATGACTCAAGTTTACCCAATTTCCTTAGCCTAGGCCAAGAGTAAAGAGAACTACTCTATAATCAAAGGAAATATTTCATCAAACACATGGTAAGAATTAATAAAAGACCTATTCAAATTGCAATTAAATTGGAACTAATAAGTACCCACTAACAATTATCAACATACAATCACTCAAACAACACAATTAATCATGGAAATCATCAATGTAACATTAGCAATTCAAGATTCACAAGATTCATAAAATGGGTATAAAATGACAATTGACTAGAAATCATAAACTAACACAAGATCTAAACAAAATTATACTAAGGAATTCAAATTAAGCAATCAAAAGTAGTAATTAACAAGATCCAATTTAGAATTCAACAAGGAAAGATCAAATTAAAGCTAAATCTAGAGAGGAACAAGGGTTTCTCTCTCTAGAAGAACAAGAACCAAAAACTAGCTAAAAATTGTGTCTAAGTGTGAATGAATGATCCCCCCTTTTCCCCTAGAATCCTTGGGTCTTTTCCATGCAGAACCAGCTTGAATTTGGGCCTCTTGAGCCTCAGAAATTGCCAGGCACGATTTCCTTTAATGAGGTCACGTGCAGCTTGTCGCGCGTGCGCGCCATGCGTGCGTGCGCGCCGATTGCTTTTGTGATCCACGCGTGCGCGCCATGTGTGCGTGCACGTCGGTGGGATTTCTCTGATCCGCGCGGATGCACCAATTTACGTGCGCCGCTTCTAGCTATCCACATCCACGCGTGCGCGTGAAGTGCACGTGCGCGCCCATGCTGAAATTTCCAAAATCCAAATCTTCATATTCCTTCCTCTTGTGCATGCTTTCTTTCTCTCTTCTAGGCCATTCTCGCCCTATAAATTCTGAAATCACTCAACAAACACATCACGGCATCGAATGGTAATAAAAGAGGATCAAAATATAGCAATTTTAAGGTAAAAGAAACATGTTTTTCATCATGGAGCAATAATAGGAAGAGAACACAAAACCATGCATTTCTTGTGAATAAGTGTAAAAAATATTGACAAAATCCCCAAATTCTACACAATATAAACCACAAAATTGGAGTTTATCAATATTCATAATTAGAAAAGCCAAATTATAAAAAACAAAACGTCAAAAATCTATATTCTATTCTCATAGAAAAATCTACCAAATGAAAATTGATCAATAAAATAAATTAATATAAATTGTACATATTTTATTTTTAATACAAACTATATATTAAACTATCACATAAACAAATTTTGAAACAAAAAACCTAAGTAATGAAAGAATATGACATTTCTACTTTTCCATCTCTCTTTGTCATTATGAGAGACAAAATTCCACCTTAAGTTTTCAAAAAAAAAAGTAAAATCCCTTTCTGGCTTAACTCGCACTTGAACAATTGAAAAATGGCAATTCGTCCCTTATCTTTCTCTTTTCTTTAACGCATGAACCCTTCGATGAGAATATCCGGAAAAAAATGGCAAAAAATGCTTACATGTGACATTAGCTTATATGATCTGACCTTCACCAGTCTTATATGGATGATAACTATTTGACTGTGACTGTATATTGCTTATACAGTTATTAAAATAACATTATAGAGAGATGATAACTATTTGATTGGAACATCCTTTTGATGATTATGTAGGAACTAAACAGTCACAATCAAATGGTTATGATTCATATAGGACTGACGAATGTTAAGTCATACAAGTTATGTTACGCGTAAGTATTTTTCATCATCTTTTGCCAAGAATACTCATAGAAGGACTCATGTGTCTAATAAAAAGGAAGGATAAAGAGCGGATTGCCATCTTTCAATTGTTAAGATGCGAGTTATCTAAATTAAAAAAGGATAGGGGTTGAAAAAAGATTTTACTGAAAAAAAGTGGTTTGTGAATTTGTTAATGAGATGTTTAATTATTTTGTAAATATAAACAAAAAAATTGCTATTAAAATAGAAATATGACAATGTTGTAACTCTAAAGAAAACATATTTGACTAAAAGTGTGAATTAACATGCAATAATAATTATATAACTAATTTACATATTAATAAAAAGGCTAAAATTTTGTTATGAGCTACTTCAACATAACATTATTAAAATTTAATAGCACAAATTATTCTTAAATTTAGTTGCTAATTGAGATAGCAATTAAATTGGTCATTGAATTTTATCTAATGATCAAATTTGTCCTTTAATGGAGGGACTAAACTAATTGAAACACTTTTGTGCTATGTATTTAGTTTGACTAATGGTATGTCATGTAGCAGTTAACGTTTTACGCCAGCTCTCTATTAATGTTGTTGATTGGTTAACTAATAGAAAGATAACTTGATTGACTATTAAAATTGATGGGCCAATTTGATTATTATCTCATTATTTAAATCTCATTTACTTTATAACTATATTTTTATTTATGTTTATATTTTTTTAATTTGACATAAATAATTCGCATATGAATATTTGTAATTTCAAAATCAAATAATAAATATTATATTTTAAAAAGAGTAAACTATTATTTCTATCCACAAAAATTTTAAACGCTGATAAATCTACCCATAAAAAGAAGAAATTAAAGTTATACCCATGAAAGATAAGTTTCGTACGACAAAATTATCCAAACACTGAAAAATCACCTAAAAATTTCAAATTTTCATTTTCCTAACCCTAATCTCAACACTCCTCCCCCAAATCTCAAACCCTCCCTTAGCTTTATTCTTTACATGGTGGATTTTCACCACCTCTTTTACTAACACCACCGCCACCAACCATCAGCCTCACCTTTCTCTCTGTCCACAATCACAATTATAAAAAACAACAACTGCAAATAATCAAACCACAAAAGTATTTATATTTTCTTTAAGAAAAAGACAGTGATAGAACACGTAAAAATACAGTTCACAACTCATAATCTATGTCTAAATTACTCAATTCGATAGAAAGAAGAAACAACAGGGTGAAAAAATGTAAGATCCACTACAAAAACATCAGCCTTTTTGCCGTGCTTTTAAAGCATACCGAAAAGTGTAAAAAAACGTAGCAATAACTTTTTGCCACGCTTTTTTAGCTATCGTCATGCCTTTGAAAGGGTCACATCTGCAAGCGTATTGGTTTCTCTATCACCATGCTTTTGTCGATCTATTAACACGCTTTATTTTTGCTACGCTTTCATCTATTGAAGCGTGGCTGTATGTATAACCCTATAGCCACGCTTTTAAAACGTGCCAAAAAGTGGACATACAACTACACTTTTAGAAACGTGCCCATTGGGTTGGTTTTGGCTACGCTTTGAAGGCGTATCGATAGGGAAGATATGGCTAGATGTGAACCTATTGTCACGCTTTTAAAGCATGCATATATCCCTATCAAATTAGAAAAAAAATCTTAGTATATCCTTATCAAATTAAAAGAACAGAACAGACAACCACCGAGAATAATACGCATGTAAAAAACAAAGTTAAGCAGCTGGTCAAACAATTTTACATCATCTAGAAAAATCTATAATCATATTGGAGATACAAAATTACAATCGGAAAAAGCTGCTCCATATATAATTGGAAAATAGATGTTGCTACTCTTAATATTATAATATATGCATCCATATCATCTATGCTTGACTCATTTTATCTTTCATCAAGTGAATAGAGAAGAACATGGTTCATGTCCTTGTGCAAAAAGGCGTGCTCCAAAATTCATGTTCTTCTTGCACTGTAGCCGCTAGCTTGAAAGACAACAACACAAAAATATGTCTCACCATCTAACTCTGTATATATATATATATATATATATATATATATATATATATATATATTTGATGGGAGGATTAATGCCGGTCTAGAATTTCACAATAGAAAAATTTTGTTGCAAGCACAGTCCAAACCGACAATTAACTCTCACAATCAAAGTTTAAATAAAGATTGTCACAAAAGAAATCAAATAACCGGGAGTTTTAAATCCCGAGTCATTTTTTTTTAGAATTGCAATCAAGTGCTCAATCATTGGCTATGAGAAAATGGAGATTTTGGTTGAAATAGACAAGAAATGTAAATAGTAAGAAATTAAACAAGCATGCAAGGAATTAAACTAAAGGCAATTAAAGCAAAGGAAAGGAAATACAAATACTAAAAGAGACTTGGCAAGGGAAGAGAATCAAGGTTTTCTATCATAGTCATTGACCACAAACATGACAATTATGAAGAGTTAATCCCACTTAGTCAACCTCTACGCATTGAGGAAAGTCAAATAGGCATAATTGATCTCAATCCATAAATCCTAGCCGACTCACTAATTGACTTAGTGAAAGACTAGCATTAGTGGAAACCAAATCAACTAACAACCCTAAGTTACCAATCAATATTGGATATCAATGACTCAAGATCATCTAAGTCCTCAATCCCAAGCCAAGAGTGTGAAAAACTACGCTAAAACTAAAAGAGGCATTTTATCAAACACTTGGCATGCATAAAAGGAAAAACAAAGTAAATTGCATGAATAATATAATCTAAACTACCAATTGTAAGAAAATAATAACAATAACTAGAACAAGCGTCAAAGGAAAATAAAACATCAAATTGCAATAAATGGAATCAGAATTAACAAGGGTTCATAAAACTAAACGTGGCAAAATTGAGAAATTAACAAGAGAAACCAAGAGAATCAAACTACAAGGGTATGAGAATATAAAGTAAACTACACTAGAACAAGATCAAAATTTGAAAAGCTATGAACCCTAAATTCTAGAGAGAAGAGAGAGCTTCTCTCTCTAGAAAACTACCCTAAAACATGTTCCTAAGCTACCCTAATTGCTCCCTTTCATCCTTAAATTTGGCTTCAAATACTTCAAAAATGAGTTGGATTGGGCCCAAGAAAGCCCTAAAATCGTGATCCACGTGTTCACTTAAATGAAGTAACGTGTTTGCATTTGTGTGTACGCACAAGGCATGCGTATGCACAACTTGACATTCATGCGCGTACGCATGAGGCGTTCGTACGCATGACCCTGAAAAGCTCCAAACTCCATTTCTTCATGAATTCTCCACTTAGCATGCTTTTTTACTTCTCTTTTTCAATCCATCCTTGCCTTCTAAGCCTGAAATCACTTCAACAAACACATCAAGGATTGAATAGGATTAAAGTGACTTAAATTTAGCAAATTAAGGGCCCAAAAAGCATGTTTTCAATCTTAATCAAAATTTAGGAAGAATTCACAAAACCATACTATTTCAGTGAATAAATGTGAGAAAAGTTGATAAAATTCACTCATTTCAATACATAATAAACCATCTATTCCCCACACTTAAACAATAGCATGTCCTCATGCTAAACACCATGAAAGACAAGAATGAGGTATCAACATTTATTCAATGTAAACTATCTATATACAATCTATCTCCATGCATACAACTACTTTAAGTAATACTACCTAATTATCTACATGTATCTAATCTACTTAGTCAAAGTAAATCAATTTCCAAGAATACATATATAAGCATAAGGGCTAAAGCAATAGCAACCAAATCAAATTCACAATTTAATAGAGTCATGAAAAAGAATATACAAACTTGCAAGATAAGAGATAATCATAGGTGGAAGCATGGAATTGAGCAATAGAACCCCTCACTGGATGTGTGTACGCTCTAATCGTTCAAGTCTATAAGGTTGATTCACTCAATTCTCCTTTAATCATGCTTTCTAAGGTTTGTTCTTTATCTAACAATCAACAATTATTTAATGCATGCATACAACCATCATGAGGACTTTTCAAGGTTGTAATGGGGCTAGGGTAAAAGTAAGGGTATATATGGCTAAGTGAGCTAGAATTTGAATCTTTGATTAACCTAAACTCTCACGAAACTCATATACAACCTATACAATTCTAATATCAAACCTAGCTACCCATTTCATTGCTTTCTTTCTTTCTTTCTTTCTTTCTTTCTTTCTTTCTTTCTTCTTCTTCTTCTTCTTCTTCTTCTTCTTCTTCTTCTTCTTCTTCTTCTTTTTCTTCTTCTTCTTCTTCTTCTTCTTCTTCTTCTTCTTCTTCTTCTTCTTCTTCTTCTTCTTTAAAATGAAATATATACACCATCAATCCATATGGTTTGCACATACTATGTAATACCCTTACTTTTAATATATCATGATTATACTAAAAGTTCTGGTGTTACTTACTTATACTCTTTTAATATGATACTATTTTTATTTAATATTGAGCCTTCACGGATATAAACTGAATTTTTAATTTAAAAGCAAAAAGTCTTTATATTTTAAACTCTTAATCATACAATTATATCCACATAATATTAAATACATAGAATTATTTATAATTCTTCAAATACAGGTCCTACCCCTCTAAAAACTGAAACAATAAACGACGAGGGAAAAATAAAATCTAAGACTAAACTAAATACAAAAAATGAAAACACGTATATACTTAAAGCTCCATAGTTCGGTTAGGGCTTCACGCTAAAGCTTCCTAAACCTGTCACTGAAAAAGAAATTCAGTAGGGGAGTGAGAACGTCATCCTCACAGGTTCTTAGCAGGGAAGGAAATACCATTAAAGCAAAAAAATACTTGCAAACAAAATTAGTTTCAATATAAAAATATTTTATTCTTGAAATAACCTTTTGAAAAAGCTTTGTGGAAAAACTTATTTTTGAAAGGTCGTAAAGAAACTCCGTTAGTTTACAAATCAGTAAGGCGATTAGTTTAAAGATATGAAAAGGACTAAGGATGTGCATACGGGCTTTCTACCTAACTTACCTCGCTCACTCCTATCCAACCAATACATAAATTAAAATAATAAAGCAACACCTAATTCATCCTGCCTCAATCTTCGTCATCACATATCAAAAACCACCATCATCACGCCTCCACTAAAGAAGGTCTCTCAGATAAACATACACATATAAATCAAACAAAGAAATTACAGATAGAGTACACATACAGCACGTAAAACAAGTAGCAGATAAGCATTAGGCAAACCAAGATGATGCACACTCAAGCAAAACATACAAATGCATATGATGTATGCCTACCTTATGGCTCATGATATCATCTGTTGGTTATATAGCTAACCCGACATGTCCTGGTAGCTAACCATGGACAGTCCCTCTGTGCGCACATCCCCAAGCTCAATTTATCCTTGGGTGAGACAACCCAAGCTCAAATTCATATATATATGCATGCCCATGGGGGAACCCGAGAAGTTAAAGTGTCCAGTCACATCTTACGACAGAGGGTCAACAATGTCTCAATTATTCAAATGCATAAGCCATATGAATATTTCAATCATAATTCATCATTCTCAATGTCATCATCATTCATCAATTCACGACTCATTAAATCTTAAATTCAACATTATTCTCATCATCACTATCATCACCTCATTCATTATAATCTCAATATTTACTTATCTCAGCTTCAATCATAACTCTCAATATACTCATCAACAACCCTGCCAAACCCTACTCCGCACCCGTTATCATTCACCGGGTGAGGCTTGGGCCGTTACATACAGCTTGTGGGTATGAGGTCTCTAAATACGACACTCTAGACTCGAAGTCAAGGTTACATATAAACTCAAAATAAAACATAATTTTTCCAACAACAATCTAATTCAAACACAGCATAACCTCTTCAATCTCATTAAATCATTTCTCTATTAGTCACTTCATAAATTAGCCGACCAAGTTTCTCTAAATCCTCAATTTTTCATATAATACTCCCAACATCTGCAACCATTATCACAAGATTCATCACCTAACTCTATTAACACTATTTTCTCTCACACTTCCTAAACCTGAATCCATGATTTGATAAAGTAATTTGCCTTTTTAAAACTTCAACTAATTAAATAAATCTCTTTTTGTCCTTATTTTAAAATCAGGTAAGTTAAATCATAAACCATTTTCATAAATCGAAACTAAGGAGCTCATTTCTCGTTTAAAACAAACTTCCAAAACTCTTTAAATTTTTACAAAAAATTCAACAGAACCTCCCCTAAAAACTGGAGATTTTCACCCTTCACAGGTTCCATCTATTCAACCTCAACCCAACAAAACCAGCATTTCAAATTATCATTTCCAAGTCTGTTATTTAGAATCAATCATTTTCACCAGAAATTAAAGAAAATCGACGAATCAATAAACAAATCAGCCACAATTTCAACCACAATAGAAACTAATTTCAATCACACACATTAATTCATTTTCATTAATTCACTAAACTCATCAGGTATTCAACCCCAAAATATATTAACTTTAAAATAATCCCTTACCTGGATGTCAAAATTAAGAGAAACTGAACTAAAGGCGGGGTTGTGGTGTGACGACCTCCCCACACTTAAGATCTGCACCATCCTTGGTGCTCATACAGTCAAGCGGAGTGGAAGGAGTCGTCATCATCTTCATTTCCACCTTCAGGTGGTGGGTCATGCTCCTCTTCCTTACTGTGCTCGGAGGAGGTGTCCGACTCCTCTATCGCTGTGTCCCAGGCCGGATGCTGTCTCTTGAGGTTCTCATAGCATCATTTAGAGCGGTGATGCATGAAATTGGAACTCGCACAACTTAACCAGCAAGTGCACCAGGTCATCCAAGTAATACCTCAGGTGAGTAAGGGTCGATCCCACGAGGATTGTTGGACTGAGCAAGCAATGGTTATCCTGTTGGACTTTGTCAGGCAAACAGTAGAGGTTGTTTGTAGGTGTAAAATGCATAAACAATAATAAGCAAATAAATACAAAAGGCAATAAAAGGTTTGGTGTAAAACAATGGTGAGAAAACAGTTAAGGTCTCGGAGATGTTTATCTTTCTGGATTGAAATGTCTTACCAGCAACTATTTTCACAATGAGTGATTCATTCTATGGCAAACCATAAGTGATTAAACCATAATCTCTTAGTGATTTAATCTCCTCTAATCCTTATCAAACGCCACTCTCGTGGTCACTCAATTCTGATTAGAGGCTTATGTTCAGAAAACTAGTTTAGCACCACAAAAACCCTAATTACCCAAAGCTAACAGGATCATATGTCACATATCCCAATTAGCTCATGTAATTAGCAATTTAGGAGGAGTGTTTTCAAGCTGTAGCTCAAGCGAGATAACTCTCTCGAGAATAACAAGAACTCATGTAGAAAAGAGTCATACTCTCGTTCCACCCAGTTCATAAGATTAAGAGCGAAAACAACACCTTATAATTGAATCAAATATAAATTAAAATAGAAGAGTAATAATTTTAATCCATAGAAATAAATAGAGCTCCTAACTATAACCAGGAGGTTTAGTTGCTCATAACTTAAAGAGAAAACAAGATTATAAAAAGTGCGGAAGGAAGAAGATCCTAAACCTAATTGATCTTTTTCTTTAAATATTAACCTAATAATAATTGCTAGTCCTAAAAGATATTAATTGTAAATAAATATTACAAAAAGAAAAGAAAATAAAATTAATAAGTGTTAAATCCACTTGGAGGCACAAGGAGGTGTGAAACGGGCTGCTACTGGCGTTCAACTTCAAGAATCGGCGTTGAACACCCAAGGAGGGAAGCGCACTTCTGGTCTTGTGCCCCCTGCTGGCGCCAAATTCCAGGTGGGCATTCGCACCCAGGGAGGGTGCTCTCAGCATTTTCCTTTCTTGCTCCAGGCTTCTCTAAACTGCTCTGAATTTTACCTAAAACCATAAAAATACAAGAAAAACTCAAAGAAACATCCAAAGGTAATTTTTGCACTAAAATCAAGCAAAAGTAAACAAAATCTAACTCAAAACCATATAAAAATAACTAGAAAAAGGGTATAAGATGCTCACGCATCAAGCGGCGCTCCAGACGAGCTATGTCCTCGACCAACCGATGAATCAAGCGATAGAATGGCTGTGGTGATGATGTTGCTGGTGCTGATGTTGATGGTGCTAAGGGGGCTGCTGAAGCTGAAGGCCCTGCCTCTGAATGAGATGCTGCTTGCTGTCTGCCCCGGGGTCTGGAAAGTGGCTGAGATCCAAACCAATCGCCATATGGAATCACCTTATTGATGCCTGCAATGGTCGGCCTCTTATCGGTGGTCAGCCAGACAACCTCGGCCTCTGTAGCTTGCTATGTGATCATGCACGGGAAGGCCAGGCTGCCAATATGGTGAGCGTTTCCCATGTTCTGTCTGATGAGCCTTGGAAGGTACAACTGTTTACCTTCCAAGACAAACAAGACCAAGACCGCCATGTCAACTATGATCTAGGTCTTGTGGGTGCATGGCATCATGTAATTGGCCAATATCTGCTGTCAAATACACGCCTTATTGGTCAGAGTGTGGACCGAGATAGCCCTGGGAGTTATCTTATTTGCTTCATATATCCATGAACTCCCAGGCTTGGCAATCACTGCCAAAACCTTATCCCAGTCGAATGTCATCATCTTCCTTTCACTTTCTGCGTCTTCAAATGCATCTTTCCCACCAGATCTAGGCAGAAAGTGAAAGGTCCACTCGATGACCTCCTCAGTAATCGGAATCCGCTTGCTCCGTAGGTGAACTGCGTCGAGGGCCCCAGTATAGTAGTTGGCGTAAAACTCCCGGACCCACGACACATTCACTGCTACAAGTTCCCTATCCAGGAAACTCCATCCCCAATGAGCAATCCACTCTTTAGTGAACTTTTGTAGCTCAGTGGGTATCTGGAGCTGCCTCTCAGCATGGGGGTTCCTCTTCCGAAGGAAGTCGGGGAACTTGAGCTTCGAGTAATGACTGTTGAACTTGTACGGATTAATGGGAGTTATATTCTGATCAAATCTGTCTCTCTTACTGATCCGTCTCTCAGAAAATGTAGCATCCACTATTTCAGGGTCTGTGAGGTCCGTTTCCTTTTTCTGGACCCCGTAGCCTTACCTTTTTCTTTTCTGTCAGTCATCCTGAAAAACAACAGAGAAATTGGGAATATGAAATGTATTCTAAAGGTACACGGAGCCAAAATATGTAACATGCAGGAAAGAAATAGAAAACTAAGGTAAAACAGTATATATGTGAAGTGAACAGATAATGTAAAATTGATTGGAAGCATACATGAAATTCAATGTAAAATCAAACAAAAATACATTTCAAATAATCAAATTAATCAAAGTCAGTTAAGTTGCTTGTTTATCAAAGATAAGGAGAGGAAAGAAGCATTGTTGTTATACATGAAGAAAAAGAAAAGAGTTAGTTGAAAAAGAAAAGAAAAGTTACTGGTTATGTACATAGTAAAAATGATCCTTACCTCTGAAAAGTTTTCGAAGTTCAAAACAAGTAAGCTCACATTCAACTTCACAACAATGCATTATGCCAAAACAAGTGATGCAGGATATGTGTAGAGCACATAAACAAATGAGTAATAGTCACTAGTCACTTGGCATAGGCTTAAGCATTTGGTGTTTAAAAAACTAAAGCATTGGTGAACAAAGCAATTAAGGGAATTGCAAACACCATAATGTAATCAAGCATTAAAGTCACAAGATTGAAATAAGAAACCAAAGCAATTTATGCCCTATGTAACTCAAATAGTTAACCATGATGAAAATGGGTAAAACTAGTTACATAGTTTAAAATTTCTCAATCTCCGGAATTCAAGCAAAAGAAGCTCTAATCGTGAGAGAATCCAAGTTTTGGTCAATCTTAAAAATCAATTCCAGCCACTCAATGCATATGAATATATTAGAATGAAAACAAGCAAAGAATTACAAGGTATGACCAAAATTTTCAATAAAGCTTTCTTTAGGCATCTTTTCAAACCCGTTTGGTAAACAAGGTTCTATTGACACAGAAAACTGCCAAATAGACCCTTATTACACCAAATCATAGAACACAGTTTAATGAAACCGAAAAATAGGAAATCTCAGCTTTCAGTAACCAAATAGTAAAGTAAACAGCCGGATAATTGATTAATTGAGCTTAGCGACATTACGAAGCAAAAGTAGCATAATGCCAATCTCAATTAATCGAATATGTCAAGAGTGAACAGTTAAAACAAAACCAAATAATTTTCGGCCGCTATTCAGCAGTTAACCAACATATTTCCTAAATTTACTCAATCAACAAGTTTTATATGAATGGAGCAACCAAACAAAAACAATTTAGATATCAATTAATAGGAATTAGACAAATAAATATACTTGAGTGAAGCAGCACATATGCAATTCAATCAAGAAAACATCAATGCCATGATCATATAACAAACAAATTCATACCAAACACATTCAAATAAGCAAAATTCTAGACCTAAAAATCCACTACAAACTAAGTTCAATGCTACCTAACCACCTAAATCAACTAAAACATGCAATTCTAACAAACTATAACTAATTAAAATTAACAAAATTAACTACCAATTAAATTAACAGAGAGTAAAAATGAAGATGGTAAAAACTTGGAACAAGAACTAAATGGAGAAATGGGGAAGGAAGGTGGTCGGCAGCAGCGGTGCCATGGCAGTAGAGTGGCGGCCGGCCAAGGTGGCGGCGCTGGTTGTAGAAGATATCAATGAGAGGAGGAAACAAGGGTTGTCATGTTCAGGTTTGTGCCTAAGAGAGATGGAGGAATGAGAGTGGTGCTTTGTGAAATGGTAAGTGAATCAGTAAGAGTGAATGGACAAAAGGGGTGTAGGCGCCAACGGCAGTGAGCTCGCCGTGGCTGGGGTGGCAAAGAGGAAAGAGATATGAATTAGAATAAAAAGGGAGAGGGAATAGGGGAAAGGAAAAAACGGGGGTAACGGCGGCGAGTTAGAGCAGTTGCCAGCGGTGGTTTTGGACTGGAGGTGGGACGGTGGTGTTTGGAAGGTGGGAGGGGGGTTGTAGGAGAAGCAGAAAGACGTTGGGGTGAATAAAGGAAGAATGGGGTCCGAACGCATTAGGGCTTCGCATAAGAGGACTTAGGATTTTTGAATTCGTGCGTACGCACACATGTATGCGTATGCATGATTAGGGAAGTTGGGGGTGTGCGTACGCACAAGCCTGTGCGTACACATTGGGCAGAGGGTTCAGAATAAGGGTTTGCATATGCACAAAGGGATGCGTACGCACAAATGATTTTTTTTTAAGTAACATATAACATCAAGTGTGCGTGCGCACCATTGGGTGTGTATGCAGCAGAGGGATCATAAAGGGAGATGCGTACGCAACTATGCATGCGTACGCATGATTCAAGGGAAAAAATGGGCAGTGCCAGAGCGTTCAAAATTGTCTATGCACACGGACAGATGTGTGCCTACGCACAGAACCCTGTTTTTGGAAAATTTTAGGATTCTAGAGTCATCAAATATGATATCCAACATGATTTCAACCCCAAAACTTATTCTATCATAAAAACACAAGATCAATACTAAAATTCTACCAAACCAAGCTAACATAAGAGAGAAATATGTACAAGAATAACGAAAAGATATCAGATGTGGAAGATTTTACTATGGTTGGGTGTCTCCCACCTAGCACCTTCTTTTAAAGTCCTTAAGTTGGACTATTGGGTATGCCTTTGCGATGGTGGCTTGTGCTTGAATTCTTCCTTGAATTCCTACCAATGCTTGCATTTTCAATGTCCTCCGGATCCCAAATCTTGTACACCTGATCTTTTTATTGATTCTCATGATTCCATCCAGGTGGGAAGCATTCAGAATTTCCACTCAAGCACCCAAACATCCTCCCATATCCACTCAAGTGAGCATTACTCCAACCATTGAAACCAAGCTTCAAAGATTCAACATCAATGAAACTAGAATTATGTCTCCAACCACTACCTAACCTCTTCTTACTCTCCAATCCACAAAGAGTCCTAAGTTGATTATGTGTTTCAAGCAAACCATATTTAAGGGGGTAATAATGCATAAGGTTAAGAGTTGTACCCACTTAAATGAAGGAATGGAAGGTGACTTAGGAAGGGAGACTTCCAAAGGCCTTGGCAATGTGAGTTCTAATCCCTGTTGCTTCTCTTGTATGATCTCCACCTCTTGACAAGCTTCCTCAAGCTTATTTCTTAGTTCATCTTCTCGAAACTCTTCAACCATTTCTTCCAATCCCTTGATCTCCACCTCCTCCTCTTATTGTAACTCAACCTTCAACTCCTCCTCTTTCCCTTAAAGTTCCAAGCTTTCTTCCACTCCACATGCTTCAATTAAAGTTGGTTCTTCACTTTCATCCATGGAAGTGCTTGAATTGTTGGAAGAGTGTTCAATACTAAGTAAGATAGAGCTTCGGCTAAGGTAGCCATGATATTTTCTTGCCTCTTTTGATACTCTTATTGCTCTTAAAGGAACACTTGGAGTGCTTCCTCCCTTGAGGGTTGTGGGGAAGAAGAGGGCTCATCAATTGGGAGAAGGTCTTCATATGTAGAAGGTGGTTGAAATTGGTAAGAGTGTTAAAGTAGTGTGTATAGAGGTATGTGTTCAAAAGGTTCATGGGAGTATTGGTGTTAGAATGGTGGTAATTCTAAGTATAGTTCATAAGGTTGTCCATGAGGCACATAAGGGTTGTGGCATGGTGGGTATGGGTTAGGCTCATGTGGAGGTGTTTGGTGGTAGAATGGGGTTTGAGAATGTGGAGGTTAATGGCTATATTGAGGATACAGTTCATAGACATATGGTGGTGGTTGACAACCATAAGAATATCCATTATACCCATTGAATTGGTGTGCACCATAAGAAGGATTGTGCTCTTAGTGAAGTGGAGGAGATTGTTTCCAAGAAGGTTGTCCATAAGCACTTATCTCCTCCCTCAATTGACTTTCCTTCCCAAAATGCGAACCGGCATTGAAGTTACTATTCCCTACAATATAGTAACAACCAAACTCCAAGCTAAAAGAGTGAGAATTCATAGAGAAAAGATAAAATAACAACAAAAGATAACAAGAAACAAGAAAAAACACAATCCTAACTAATAACAAAAACAAGCAAACAACCAAAAAAGCAAGTTATTTACATATTAACATATTCACAATAGCCAATAATGTAACACCATTCCAACTCCCCGACAACGGCGCTAAAAACTTAATAGGAGGGTTACTGCCGGTCTAGAATTTCACAACAGAAGAATTTCATTGCAAGCATAGTCCAAACCGACAATTAACTCTCACAATCAAAGTTTAAATAAAAATTATCACTAAACAAATCAAATAACCGAGAGTTTTAAATCCTGAATCATTCTCTCTTGGAATTGCAATCAAGTGCTCAATCATTGGGGTTTTAGTTGAAATAGACAAGAAATGTAAATAGCAAAAAATTAAACAAGCATGCAAGGAATTAAACTAAAGGCAATTAAAGCAAAAGAAAGGAAATTCAAATACTAAAAGATAAGAGACTTGGCAAGGGATGAAAATCAAAGTTTCCTATCATAGTCATTAACCACAAACATAGAAATTATGAAGAGTAAATCCCACTTATTCAACCTCTACATATTGAGAAAAGTTAAATAGGCATAATTGATCTCAATCCACAAATTCTAGCCAACTCACTAATTGACTTAGTGAAAGACTAGTGTTAGCGGAAACCAAATCAACTAACAATCCTAAGTTACCAATCAATATTGGAAATCAATGACTCAAGGTCACCTAAGTCCTTAATCCCAAGTCAAGAGTGTGAAAAACTACACTAAAACTAAAAGAGACATTTTATCAAATACTTGGCATGCATAAAAAGAAAAACATAGTAAATTGCATGAATAATAAAATCTAAACTAGCAATTGCAAGAAAATAATAACAATAACTAGAACAAGCATCAAAGAAATATAAAACATCAAATTACATTAAATGGAATCAAAATTAACAAGGGTTCATAAAACTAAACGTGGCAAAATTGAGAAATTAACAAGAGAAACCAAGAGATTAAACTACAAGGGCATGAAAATATAAAGTAAACTACACTAGAATAAGATCAAATCTGAAATTAAAGAAGAAACTAAGCTAAGAATCATAAATTCTAGAGAGAAGAGGGAGCTTCTCTCTTTAGAAAACTACCCTAAAATTGTTCCTAAGCTACCCTAATTTGTCCCCCGTTCATCCTTCTTGAATTTGGCTTCAAATATTTCAAAAATGAGTTGGATTGGGCCCAAGAAAGCCCTAAAATTGCAACCCACGTGTTCACTTAAGTGAAGTCACGTGTTCGCATTCGTGCGTACGTACAAGGCATGCGTGCGCACAAATTCGTGAATCTCTAAAATGTGCGTAGGCATGTTAGTATGCGTATGCACAACTTGACATTCATGCGTACGCATGAGGCGTGCGTACGCATGACCCTGAAAAGCTCCAAACTCCATTTCTTCATGAATTCTCCACTTTGCATGCTTTTTTTTCTTCTCTTCTTCAATACATCCTTGTCTTCTAAGACTAAAATCACTTCAACAAACACATCAAGGCATCGAATGGGATTAAAGTGACTTAAATTTAGCAAATTAAGGGCCTAAAAAGTATGTTTTCAAACTTAATCAAAATTCAGGAGGAATTCACAAAATCATGCTATTTTAGTGAATAAATGTGAGAAAATTTGATAAAATCCAATCATTTCAATACACAATAAACCATAAAAATGTGGTTTATCAATATTCCTCTAAACAAAGTTTATATATGTGCTTCCTTCATAATAAGTACCAACTGCAATTAACTTCAGCTGTCATAAAAAATTACAATTAGATCGCATCATTCCATGCAAATTGTAAAACAAAGAATTAGAATAATGGAGTAGGGCATGGGAATTACAATGTTATTCTGAGACTTTCCCAATAAAATCCTTTGATGAAAATGGGTAAAACATTGCTACAAGAGCAACACCAAGCAAGGTTAATATTTACAAGTAGAAAAAATGTCAGTATCACAATCATTCATCACATAAAGGAATTTATGAAGAGATTACCAAATAAGTCCAATGCAAAGCCAAAAGCTACAAGAAAAGAGGTTGGAATCATCCAGTATAGGATTCTAACTCTGGTCCTGCACAATCTAATAAAGAAATAACTATGATTCTGATATAAATCAAAGAAGACAAACATAACAAAGAAAAAAGTGAGGATTACCTTGAATGAAAAATAATATGTCCATGGTCCAAGCCAACCAAGCAAGTAACTATAGCCATCACTGAGTTGTAATTCTGCAAAAAAGAAAAAGAAAATTAGTGCAGATAAAAAATAGTGGCGCTTATGTATATCTTTACTATGCACCAACAATGTAAAACAATTTAAGAATCAACTCAAATCTTATTAAGAAGACATAGAGTACCTCACCTTAAGAGTCCTTCAAGGTCAAACGGGGCTTGATACCAAGAAAGAGCATCAGAAGGCAATGGTCCAATTTCAAAGGATTTAATACTGCACTCCTGTTGATAATCATTATAAGAAAAGGTAACATATCTATTCAAAAAATGCATCAAGTACTAGAAATTAGAGTGTAAACCAAGTCAGAATTGCAAGGAACAACATACAGGCATCCATGCATATATTGGTCTCCCATACAGATGTAAATCCAATATTGTTCAATCAATTATTCCAACAGTGTTACAATAAATAACTAATTCTCAAGAATAAATTTGTAAAGCATAATATTTCCAAACTTTGTATAAATTAACAATGAAATGCTCCTTATATAAAAGAAAATGGCCATGGTGTAACCCACACAAGAATAAAAGTGGAGCACATAACTGTGAGGAAGATCATGATAAAGAATTTAAAATATCTATTTATAGATACTCATACACGAAACAAAATCAGTAACCATTATTTCTACATCTGAACACGACTACAATATTTCTAGGGAGTTTATCCTAACATCCAAATTAATGTTACTTTGAAATCCATTGAACCGTGTTACTATTCACATTATTAATGTGTTACATGCTAGATGGTAAAGAACCTTCTATTAGAATACTTTTTGAGACTTCTTCCAATGAAATTGAATAATTAAAAAAATATCACAACAGAACTATATATATAGCTTATCATCACCATGCATAAACAAATCAGGGAGTACCTTATCATCCTCATAAACCACATTTAAAGGAATCTCCTTGTTGATTATCTTGTCAAATCTGATAATCATAGAATACAACCATAAGAACATGAAAGATAGGTATTTAGACAAATGCCAGAATTCTAGAGGAAAAACCTCTAATTAATCATTCAAATAAATTTGAGAATGAAGCTGGACAAAATCCATCTTAGACACAATAATAAACACTGATAAAAATGCAAAATCTATAACATATACAAGTGAACAACCAACTTGAAACAAAGAAATAGATACCATCAAACATACATTTTCATAGCATAAGAAAACTATAAAGCGAAAACCTTACATCAAATATTACAGGAGCTGAACATTTCATTTTTTCTTCCCCAAATAAGAACGTTTATAGAAAGCATGAAATTGAAACCTAATAGAGTGTTTTCTTCCCCACTTTAGCGTAAACTAGTCATAAAACTTAATCATGTAATTTATTCAAACCCCTCTAACAACGCTTATAGTCAACTAGTCATGGAACTTGATTGTGCAACTTATTTCGAACTCAAATAACAACGCCGCCTATAAACTACTTCCCAAAGCATTCGGGAAAATAAATAAATAATAAAAACATAAAAAATGAGTGAACATTTGGAATCCGAGTTCAAATGCTTTAGTTTCAACCAACAAAAAGAACAGTAAATGCAAAAGTTCTTGAGTATTTGAAGACCTAACTAACGCTCTCAATTTTTTCTTGTGTTGAACCAATTTATGATGAATTTACAAGCACCTCGATTTTTTTGCAAGTCACGATGCCAAACAGTGACACAATTGAGAGACCATCGGCGAGGAATTTGAAGGATGCGGCAATGCAGCTGCTGGGGGAGAAGATTCTGCTCGTGGTGGTAATGTGATTGCAAGATACAGCGATGAACAAGGAAATGATGGAGAGACTACCAACGAACAGGAAAGACGATGAAGGGGAACAGGGGAGCATGGAGAATGGCGGTGAGAGTGAGTGAAGGAGGCAGTGATTGGCAGTGAGGCATGAGAGAGAAAGTTTTTGAGTGTATGTTGAGAGTGAGAGGAAGAGAATGTGATGCCTAGGCATCTTAGGCTAGTTTCACAAGCCTTTTTCCTTAGTTTTCATTTGGTTTCATGCACTTTCTTAGGCAATAAGTAAGCTTTGGATGAGAATTGCATGCATATCTTGATTCAATCAAACATGGTTAATTATGTGCATTTTCATGAGATTTATGCAAGATTTACTTGAATGCTATGAATGATGCAAAATCTTGTGATTATGGCAAGGCTTTGATGCATTTGTTTGGTTGATGATAGGTAAAGAGAAGCAGAGGAAGAGCAAGGAAGAAGCAGAGAAGGCAATGTTGGTGGCCAAAATTGGCTCACCAATGTTGCTATGAACGTTGCTTGTGGAAAAGGAAGAAACATTGGTGGCCAAGTTGGTGCCACCAACGTTACTTCAAACGTTGCTTAAACAGGAAGGGTGAGCAACGTTGGTGGCCCTAGTTTGGCTCACCAACATTGCCAAAATGTTGGCTTAGCAAGAAGGTAATGTTGGGGGCCTAGTTTGGCTCACCAACGTTGCTACAAACGTTCCAGGCATGAGAAGCAATGGTGGTGGCCCAAAATGGCTCACCAGCGTTGCTAGCAATGTTGCTACAAGAGAGGTGCAACGCTGGTGGCCAAAGATGGCTCACCAACGTTGATCACCAATGCTCCAAGGCCTAGCATGCAACGTTGGTGGCCCAAGAGTGGCTCACCAACGTTCCCACCAACGACTTCCATAAAAACTCAAGTTGAAGTTGGAAAATTTTGACGCAACGCGTACGCTTGAGCGACGCATATGCGTGAAAGTGAAAAAATGGCAAGTCTCGTGCACGCATGGGCGACGCACACGCGCAAAATGGCAAAAAACCAGCTTTGACGCGTACGCGTGGGCGACGCGCACGCGTGACCAAGCGAACGTTGGTGCCACCAATGTTGAGCCCAACGTTCAAAGAGGCTTTTGCATGCAACGTTTGTGGTACCGTTTGTACACAAACGTTGCCCACCAACGCTAGTACGAACTTCAATTCAATGGCACCCATGCAGGCTTGTGAACGTTAGTTAACTAACACCCATGCCAACATCACTAAAAGCCACTCCTAACTTGCTTCAACAAAGGCCAAAGCCCACATCCAAAGACTTGAAGATTGATTGGGAAAGTGTATAAATAGGAGAAATTTTGAGTTAGAAAAAAGGCTAGGAAGTAGAGACCCTAATTGGGAAACCCTGAGAATCATGTTCTTTGTACTTTTCTTTTAGTTTTACGTACTTTCTTTTCCTTTTGTTTTGATTGAGAAATGATGAACTAAACCCCCATTTCATTAGGGGGAGGAGCTCTATTGTAATCCTAATGAATGAATGAACTTCTTTTTCTTCTCAATCTGCTTGTGTAGCTATAAGATATCTTCTATGCTTATTGAGATTCAATCACTCCGAAAGGAGGTTTGAATCTATTGAATGCTTGTGTGAGCCTCGGAAAGGGAATCATGGGCATTAGAATTGGAGCTCTATCCTTCACAATTCTCTTGACCAACACTATTCGGGAGGAATTGAGATCTTGAGAATTTGTGTGACTTATGGATAAGAGAATGCACTTAACCTCTTCTCATGACAATTAGATCAAGGAATTGACAAGATTGATTGTGATTAGAGAGATTAGGTTGCCAAGAAATTGGGATCCAATCAATTTTAATCTGCCATAGATCTACTCATATGATTGAGAAGGAAGTTCAGACCCATTTGATTTATGATGGATTATGATATCTCCAATCCCTAATGAATCTTTCTCTTTGATTTTCTTCAATTTAGATTGCTTTGAATTTACTTTAATTGCAATTGTTTACTGCTTTCTTGATTCCCAGCACCCAAGACTCCTTTACTTTTCATGCACTTTACGTTTCAATAGCCATTTACATTTGTGCCTTACTTTCTTGCAATTTAAGATTCAAGTATTTACATTTCTTGCAATTTAAGATTCAGCCATTTACATTTCCCGCCATTTAAGTTTCTGTCATTTACTTTTCAGTATTTAATTCTCTAGTCCTTTACTTTCTAGCATTTATATTTCCAGTACTTTACATTTTGTTGTTTTACTTTCTTGCAATTTACTTTCTGCTCATTAAATCACCAAATTCCTTTCACTATAGCTTGACTAGACTCATCACCCAACTAAAATTGCTTGATCCATCAATCCCTATGGGATCTACCTCACTCTTGTGAGTTTTATTACTTGATGCGACCCGGTATACTTGCCGGTAGTTTGTGCAGATGCGTTTTCCTGCCATCAGAAGGGCAATAACTCAGAGGCATAGAGGAAGGTGAGAAAAATTAAGGTTTTCTAACTATATATATATATATATATATATATATATATATATATATATATATATATATATATATATATATATATATATATATAGGTACTAAGGTCTTTTCCGTTACGCTTTTGAAGCGTAGCAAGAAAAAATGTGGCCAAATCTCTAATAAATCGCCAGTCTCATAAAAGCGTGGCCATTGACCCCTAAAAGCATGGCAAAAAAAAGCATAGCCAAATCTCTAAGCAATCGCCACCTTCATAAAAGTGTGGCAACATGCCTTTTTTCTTGTAGTGATCCGATTTTTTACACAATAATTCATTCAAATCAAAGGGGAAAAGGCCAAAAAAAGTAGATGTTAAATCAAATTAATCAATCGTACTTCTCCCTCCAAAAGTAAACAAGGAAGAAAACCTAAGAATAACGATCAAGACAATGTCACCGACGGTTTGTCAGAGCCAATCCCAAACGAGATCCTCCACCTTGCACTCGATGTAGATCCTCCATATGGCCATGAACATGTGCAGGATCATGCAACCTTTGGTGAAGAAAGACTGAAAGTCACGATGTTTGATAAAGGAAACCATAAAGAGGAGAACCCTATGGCAACGAGAAGAAATCCAGAGAATAAATCAAAGGTCTTGATGAGGAGTTGATCATGCGGCGTGCAAGGAGTTTCGTCACAGTCTACACACCGTGTGCAAAGGTGTATACCTCCTTCCTGTAGAACATTATCATTGAAATCCATGAAAAGAATAAGGAGAAGGTTGAGATTTGAGGCAGAAGTTTTGAGATTAGGGTTAGGAAAAAGTAATTTCAAATTTTTAGGTGATTTTTCAGTGTTTAGATAATTTTATCATACAGAACCCATCTTTTATGGGTACAACTCTAATTTTTTTTGAGTAAATTTGTCAATTTTTAAAACTTTCGTCGATAAAAATGGTAGTTTACTCTTTTAAAAATTTACGGAGTGATATAATTGTTATGCATTTCATTACCTTGTTAATTACACTTGTATGCATTTATGTTTTTCAATCTATATTGAGCAACAATTATGTAGAGATATAATAATTTATATTTTTCTTGTATCAATTTAAGAATTTGAAAACATAATTCCATGATATGGTATCAAAGTTTCTATAACCAAAAAATCTAAAATTTAATTTTTGTTATCTTCTAAAAGAAAAAAAATAACATAAAAAAATAAAAAGACGAAAAAACCTATAAAAAATCTTACATAAATCTGAAAAATGATTCTTGTGTAAAGAAATATATAGAGATATATATTTATTTATAAAATTTTGTTATTAATTTAAATATTTTAAAAAAATAACTTACATAAATCTAAAACTGATAAAGCATTCGTGTAAGAGTAACACATATTAGTACCATGGGAAGGAAAAACACTTTTTAAAGCTAGCTAGATTAATGATGACTTCTTTATTACAGAATTGAAAATGGCTTTATTCTATGTATCACATATTTCATGGGTTTTGATGACCTTAAAATGACACATGTTTAATTAAGAACTTAATTATACTATCAACACTTTCGTTAGGTAAACAACGGAAATTATAAACAAGGTGAATAATATAAATAATGAACTATATTTCAGACTCTTTAAACATAAATAAACTTAATTAATTTAAATTTTAAATTTTAAAATTAAAATTAATTTTTTTAACTTATTATTTACATTATTCAAAAAAAGCATTGTTCCTTATATTTTCTCAAATATCAAACTAAGCTTATTTATTATTGTAAGTAAAACCCTTCAAACAGAAGGTTGATATATTAATATTACTCTCTGTCTATGTGTGTGACTTCGTTCACTCTCAATATATTCATTCAACAAATTGCTTTGGATTCTTAATTAAATAATTCTCCTTTAAATCTTTAATTAGAATTCTATATTGCTAGTCATTTTGGAAGAAGTCAACCAAGCTTGACAATGTCTGTTTAAGGCACTAATTAAGCCGCCATTTTCATATGCGTTGTTTGTAGCGCTCTTTTCAATTTAGGGCCAACAAGAAGAGTAAGCTAAGTAACATAACTACATCTTATTCTTTTTCTTTTTTCTTTTTTGGGTTAATTAATTAATTTGACAACTTTCGAAAGTCAAAATGTTAGATCTAGAGGAACCTTAATACTGTTATTACTGGTGAACATAGTGTCATATAACATTTAACAAAAAAAATAATGGTGTCTTAGATTTTAAGGGAAAGGAACAATGGATCAATCATCACTTGCATATATAGTATTGAACCTTTAGATCCAGTGTAGTGTTGGTGAATGAGGGGACTTCTATAGCGAGATTCTTGGTGAAGACAATGCATGAGAGCATAGTTGTGCATTATAGTGCAATATTATTATTCATGCCATGTCGCCCTCAATTATTTTACTATTATTATTCTTTTAAAATTTCAAATTGAAGAAAGTTTTCCACTAATTTTATTATCACTAATATGGTATAGTCTTCACAACCTTCTAACACATAGAAGAAGGTTGTGTTCCAAGATAAGTGTGAAAGTGGTTATATATAGGAATCCAAGAAATATTAAATTGAATACTATATATCAAACCACAACATAAAGAGTTGTTTGATCTGAGCCTAAATAGTAAATACTTTTGGCTCCCACTCTCATACATATTTAAAAACTACATAGAATACAGAATGAAAACAAAACAAACAAAAAAAGATCTACCATAATATTTTATACTTTTTCTCTCTGTATGTGAATAAGGACCAATATGTTTATGCCTATGTTTTTATTAGGTTTGCTACTCTAGGCATGAAGTGTTTCACGAAACCTTCTAATAATACTCTGAGTATTGGAGAAAAAGGATGACGGGAAAAAGTGTATTAATAGAAATTATTAAAGACAGGTAGGTAGTGATCTGAGAAGATGTGCAGCAAGGTTGGTATGTATTGCTAGGTGATTGATCCTAATAATTCATCATCCCGATAACATTAAATTCAAAATACATATCTTTTAAAATATATTGATCCTAATAATTATACTATATATAAAATAACTTTTAGAAAAATTTTCAAGTGTACCAGTATATCGATATTTTAGTGATTTTTAACCGTTGATCTTAATTATAAAAAATATATATAATATATATAATTAAGATCAACGGTTAAAAATTATTAAAACACCGATGTACCGGTATACTTAAAGACTTTTCTAACTTTTATATGAGATTGTACAATATTCTCCATAAGTTACTTGCTTTTTAAGGTAGAATAAGTCTATTCAGTTTTAGGATAATATCAAATCATCTAGATATTTTTTATAAAATTATTTATTTTAAAAATTTAAATTGATTGACATAGATATACCAATAATTATATGTCTAATAATACTAATATAAATACTAATATAATATTAAATGTCCTACAAACTTCGCTATATATATATATATTGTTCTTTGTATATATTAAAAAATATAGAAAATTAATTTTTAATTAATTAATATTAGTTAATTTTTTATTTTAATTTTTTTGGGAAATTCAGTATTTATAATTTAAGAATTAAAATTAAAAATTTATGATTTTGAAAAATTAAAAGTTAAGATAAATAAAATAATTTAAAAAAAATTAATTGATGTTGTAACATTACTCGTATATAAAACATATATGAAAGTTCCACGTCCCTTAAGAATATAAAACAAACGCAATCAAAAATAGAGTTAAAGTTATTTACATAACTCTCAAAGTTCACTAAGTTACATCGATTCAACAGAAGAATAATGGCATTACGTGCTTAATTATTAGTTTTATGACTGATATCTAACAAATGGCACATGCTTTTAATTAAAGAGTGTAATGCTATCTCGAGACAAGCTTCACCTCCATCTTTCTTCTAATCACTTCTTTTATTCTGGAAGGAACACATCTTTCACAAGTCATTGATTTTGTTAGAGGAGCATTCCCTTATATAGTGCATGATTACAAACACAGATACATCAGTTGACTTGTGACTCAAGTAATGCCGAGTCTATTATTTCTGTTATTCTAATTTTAAAATTTCTTGAAAAAGAGCACTGCAATGCTTGATGTCCAGGTCCGCTACGCAATTGACAAGTTGGTCTAGTGTTAAATTGCCAAGAATTTCGACCACCTCTTCCAAATCTTCTGCTCTGTGAAATTCTTCTGCCTGCACCACCTCTTGGAACAAATCTAGTTATTGAAATTAGTCTGAGCCATATCAGGCTATGCAGGATTAGTGGAGGATTGCCTAAACATTACAAGAAAAATGTTAAATACCGTCGGATTTATCATAAAAAACAATCAGATGGTATAAATCTCACCGGTAAATGTTTATTGTCAAATTTATTCCGTCCGACGTAATTACCGTCGGATTCTTCGGCGGATTACCTGCTCAGAAAACCAATTAGTTACCGGCGGATTTTTTCGACGGTAATATTGGCACCAAAAATGTTGTTCCGCATCATATTACCGTCAAATTATTCTAACGGTAATTCTGACAATTTTTTTAAAAAAAAAAACTTGAAATAAATTGTCAATTTTAATTTTAATTTTAATTTTAATTTTTTTTTATATAATTAGTGGTCAATTTATAAATAATAAAGAATTTTTATTTAAAATAAATAATATAATGATCAAATAAATTAGAAGTCATGTACATTGTAAACCTCGTGTGATTAGTAATTAATTAACCAATAAATTAATTATTATTTAAAAAAATTAAAAAATTAAAGTTTATAGTTTAAAGAGGTAAAAATAATTAAAATACGAATTTTAATATCAATTTAAAAGATTTTGGCTCAAAAACAGGCCAACGAAACCGAACCGATCGAACCGGATTCAAATGAACCCAAGTCCAACCATTAAAAATACACTCCACACTTAGTGAAGTCCTCGTAATCAGCAAACACAAACTCTTAGCTCCAAATTTTCATTTCATCACAACTTTCAATCTGGAGCTTCGATCGCCGCACCGTTTGCGGTCACGTGACCACCGCGTCGAATTCTACAAAACTCACATAACAATTTGGTAAGTACCCCATTATTTTTTGCTCAGCCTTTCTCCTTGTAATTTTGAAATTTAGGAGTTTGATTTTGAGAGATTATGTGGTTTTGGTGCTTTAGGGTTGAATTAACCTTTGAGAAACCTCTAACCCTTGTAAAATTGTTAAATTAGTAAACCCTCTAAGTTAGTATTGAGTTAGAACTAAGAACCTTAAACAACTACCCTGCTTATGGTTTCCAGTTTTAATCTTTAAGTTTTAAATCTGAGTGTCGAAGTTCTAGGATCACCTCTAGCTTTTTCGGGACCTTATATGTTATATATGTGGGCACCATATTGTGGTTTTCAGATATAGGTCGAGAGGCACCTCGCTAGGCGTCTGGATTTACTCAACAAACGAAGTTGGGATGATAGTTTTGATATTTTGCTATGTGCATATATGTCTAGACAATTCTCCTTTGAATCTAATCCTCTTAGAGGCTTTTGGTGGAGAACTAAGTGTATATTTATGTATTTTGGGTTTACTGCGTAATGTATGTATATATTTTTATGTAAATATTCTTTGGCCAGCCTTGGCTTCGCAAGTCGAGCCAGGAGTTTGATGATATATATCTTTTGACTCTCTACTCTTATTATATTTTCATGTTGTTACTTTCCTTCGTACGCAAGTTTCTGTTTACGTGAGCGTTACGCTTTTTATTTTGCGACTTTTGTTTAAACTTTTCTTCAATGCTCCTCGACTATTAACTCCTTTCAACTATTGCTATGTATATTTTTTTTTTATTTTAGAGGTTGTAATACCTCACCACCTCTGTTTTACAACTTAAGCGTAAAGCTCTGTGCGGTAGGGTGTTACATACATCAAATAAATACAATGAAACAATAAAACAAAAAATTAATATCTATAGATCCAGGTAGTCATAGTCTTCGTTAGTCCCGTGGTCCTAAGTCAGCGGCGCAGAAGGTGGTGACGATGTCCGTGTGCCACCAGCAGGGTCGATGCCAGCGGCGTGCATCTAGGCTTGGTACACTTGCATCTGAGCCTCCATATACTGCATCCGCTCCAGCGACTCCCTAAACTCTAACTTGAGCTCATCCATAGATATCACGTGGGTGAGGATCTCCTGATATTTCTCCCAATAATCGTTAAGCTCCTGAGCTTGCTGGTGAAGGTTGCGCTGGAGCTCCTGCACCTGCAGCCTAAAATCCATACCTTCCTCGGGCTGGACGGCTCGACTGGTGGCAGAGCCTGACAAAGGCTGCTTAACAGGCCCTTATTTACCTCTAGTCAGAGCCATCCTGTCTGTTGGTCTTGCCCATGACGAACATCATCCAGCATCTGCTAGAGCCGCTGACCCATTCTATGGTCAAATATCCTCCGGATCGCCCGGTCATGCTCAGCATCCCAAATGAAGTACATCTACAACAAAGAAGCTTTAAAATTAGTTAAGTAAGATAGAGGATATAAACTAGCTAAAAATGTTTGAAGCTGAAACAATGAAAGTAATTATCACCCATTTCTTAAACTAGCACTTCCTGGTCTCAGCAGGGATCTTCGTGTAGTTGGGCCAAGACTAGTTGTACATCATCTTGATGACATTGGTCATCTCTTGAGTATACACGTTCGAGTTTGGCAAAACCTAATAACAACCCATAAACAAGAATCAACCCTAATCATTAAATCTAAAAAACAGGAATCATAATCATTAAAACTAAAAAACAAAAACCAGAAATCCAAACCAACCTAAATCCACTAAACAGGAATCAATTTTCAGAAACTTTCAGAAATAACAGAAATCATAATCAATAAAACTAGAAAATATTGACCAGCAATTCAAATAAACCTAAATCTACTAAACAGGAATCAATTTTCAAAAAATTTCAGCAACAACAGGAATCATATATAATCATTAAAATTAGAAAATAATAACCACCAATTAACACTTAAATCAACTAAAGTAGAAATAATTCAGGCACTTTCAGCGATAACCATAAATAGAAAATCCATGAGCATTGAACGTGTTACTTATTCCGTGCTGCCATCAGGCCAAATGCGTAACCGTGTGGATGGAGGTGGTGGAGGGGCATTAGTTGCTGCCTCACTTCTGTGGCTAGACTCTGGAACCGTGGCATCCGTCGTTGGAGTTAGCATCGCCGTGGATGTGGGCTGCTAAGCATTCGGAGGTTGCGTCCCGCCGTGGATGGAGGCACGTAGATGGGATTAAGGACCATGATGAATGGCTAGTCTGCTAAACCCGCAACGTGTGGCGTGACTGGGGTGGTCGGAGTAAAGAGAGAGGATCCAAAAATCCCGGGGCACCAAAAGAAACCTTCCCTCTACCCCAACCACAGTTACGACCACGACTAGTAGCTTGATCAACAGCACCTCTTCCTGTCATCGTGTCTGCATGTATCATCAAATTATCAAATAATCTCAGCAAAAATTTTTCAATAAAACAGTCATCAACGTAGCAATTAATAGCAATTAACATAATTAGACAGTTACAAACACTTCAAGCATTCAAAATCTAATGTATTAAATCAAACATAACTTAATCAACCTAAATCCACTAAGATTAGAAAACTAAACTAAACTAACTTCGAAACTGATTCAAAATTAAAATTCTAATTCTACTCAAACCTAAACTAAATTAAACTAAAATTAAAAAATTATCAAACAATCTCAGCAACAATCTCAGTAAAACAGTCACCAACGCAGCAATTAACACAATTAGACAATTTCAAACACTTCAGGCATTCAAAATCTAATGTATTGAATCAAACATAACTTAATCAACCTAAATACACTAAAATTAAAAAATCAAACTTAACTAACTTTGAAACTGATTATTCAAAAATAAAATTCTAATTCTACTCAAACCTAAACTAAATTAAACTAAAATTAAACAATTATCAAACAATCTCAGCAATAATTTCTTAGCAAAATATTCATCAACGTAGTAATTAATATAATTAGATAATTTCAAACACTTCAACTATTCAAAACCTAATGTATTGAATCTAACCTAACTTAATCAACCTAAATACACTAATATTAGAAAACTAAACTGAACTAACTTTGAAACCGATTCAAAATTAAAATAAAAATTCTACTTAAACTAAACTAAATTAATTGAATTGGAAAAGATTTGTTCATTAAACCTTAATGAAGAACCACAGAAATAAGGGAAGACGTGGATGTTGCAGTAGTGGTCGTCAAAGTTGCTATGGCGGTAGATGGTGGTGACAGTAGATGGTGGTGATGACAGATGGTGGTGACAGCGAAGGAGAGAGAGAGGGGCAGGGAAAGAAGGAGAAGAAAGAGGGGGTGGCGACGGCGGTGCTCTCAGCAGCAACAGGAAGGGCAAGGAACGGAGGTGGTAGTAGTGATGAGAGAGAAAGGGTGGAGATGAAGAGAGAGAGTGTGAAATTCAAAATGGGGGAGACAACGTTCACACTTTTATTTCGGGTACTGTTACCATCGGATTTATCGTCGAATTAATTCGACAGTAACATTTTATGTGTACCGAAAACGCAGCATTTCACTAAACTTTGTTACCGTCGGATCTTTCTACCGATAAATCCGATGGTAGTGAGTGCGCAAAAATTTCTTTTTTCCCTCCAAATATTACCGTTGAACGTTATCGCTGGAAATATTATTCCGACGGTAATATTTTAAGATTACGAATTTGCTACCTAATCCGACGAAAAATCTCTCCGTTAACGTTCGACGACAAATCCGACGATACTCAACGTTTTTCTTGTATGTAGTGAAACCTTTCAAGCATCTATACAAGAGATATGATCATAGCTTCAATTTCACCCAATTTCTAGAGTTCATGTTTTGCTTGAATTGTTGTAATACAATTTGAGAAATCTTCAAGCAAGCTATCACAGATTGCAGAAACGTGATCTTCAGTTGAAACATCATATCCTATAACAAAAAAAGGTTCAACAAGATTCTTGATTTTGTTCAGTTGCAGAAAGATTAAACTTTTTTATCCCTTTTATTTGAGTTCTAAGTTGTTTAATGATGGTTTTAGTAGAAGAAACAAAATGTTTCTGGATTTTATCCCAGATTTTATCCCAGATTTCAAATGCAGAAGTACAATGAACTAATTTGTTTTTGAATGAAGCATCAACAAAAGCTAACAACCATGAGCTTAAATTGTAATCTTGTAGCATCCATTTAAAGTTAAAGAGACTGTACTAGCCAATTTCGCTTCATTAGAAGCAAATTGTTGAGGAACGTTATCTAAATAGATGTTCTTAAAGATTATGACCTCTGATGGTGAACATTGCTTGTTGTTGCCATGTTAAAAAATTGTTAATAAGTTTATCAAGCATAGAACTAAAAAGCGTTTTAGAATTTGCAGAAGTGGTGGTGACTAAAGCTATGGATCTAAATACTAAGCTCTGAATACCATGTAAGAGAAGCTACATTGTAAAAAAAGAGACTAAAAAAAGAACAAAAGAGAGTAAAGAGAAAATAAAGATGATGAGAATTTGAAGTATCAATTCATTCATTGAGTATTTTATTGATTGTTGTTACAAGTGATAGGGAGAATTCCCTTATATACTGCATGGTTACAAACACACATACATCAGTTGACTTGTGATACAAGTAATGCAAAGTCTGTTATTTTTCATATGTCAATTTTGGAAATTCTTGAACTGCCATTAACGATGCATTTATTTATAGTTACGGGACACTGAGATAGGAACATAGACACAAAATTATGTTTAATAGATAAAATATGGACAGAGATATTATATCCAGAGACAGTGAATTAACGTATTTTATATCCTTTCTGATAAAAAAGAGACAAAGACACTAACAAAAAATATAATTTATTTTTTATTTTTCTTTCATTATTTTTATCAAATTTTTATAATTATAATTTTTATTATTATATTTTTTTTATTTATTTTTGTTTATTACTAAATAAAATATAAAAAAATTAATTTTTATATCCTATTTTTTTTATCTTATTCTGTTTTCAAAATTAAATATAGCCTTAACAGAATTTAGGTCAGTCTTCATACTACTCTCTATAGTTTTCATGTATAAAATTCTTCTAAGACATAATAACCGCCACAAAAGTTTAAATGCAATTTCGTCTAAGATCTCCATGTTCTTTTCATCTTGCTATTTCCCCTTCCTTTTCCATTTAATTAAATTCGTTGGATGTTAGAAAGCAAAATAAAATAATTCTTCGGACATCGCCAAGGCCCGACAGAAATGCATATATTATATATTTTTATCACTCATATTTTTTTAATGGGGTAGATTCTCTTCTAGGAACCTTCCATTAAGCTATTAGCACATGCATTTTAGTGAACAATTATAACATGTTGTATAGTAATTAAACAATTGCTATCGCATCTTGGATTAATTATCATGGAATAAAAGCACATGAAATCATTTCTATCCCATGCCAATGTATATACATATTTCAAGTTAAAATTAATAGATTATGCCAAAAATGAAAATGCTAGTGGAGCTAGTATACAATTCCTGCGGGCTTTAATTTGGCAAGGAAAATAATGTGAACATTAGCAACGAAATTGGAATGCAAATACAAAGAACCACCGAGGCCATATATGATGAAGTACTAGAGGCCTCTTTATGATATGAGTGCCATGAAATTTTTTTTCTTAAATATTTAAAGTGATAGGAGGAGATATAAATAATTATATTTTTAGTACGTTCGTTTTACATAAAAGTTTTATTTTGAATTTACATGAATTTTTGTATAAACTTTTATTTTAGGGTTTTATAAAAATTAAATTCTAAACGTTTCATATATAAAAGTTTAATATCATATAATAAAGCTATTTTAAAAAAAATTAATTAAATTAATAAAAAATATATAAATAATTATATTTTTAATTTTATATCATTAATAATTATATTTCTAATACATCTCTCACACAAAAGTTACTTTTGGCCTTGCATAAATTTTGCATAGGCATTCTTTTATCTTTTTTATTTGCTTTATACTTTTTTTCAATTATAGAAACTCTCATATCATATCATGATACAATTTTTTCTCAAAATCTTAAATTAATAAAAAAAGACACATGAATAGTTATATCTCGAATGTCTTGAAAGTGTGAATTATACTTTATACATATAACAATTTTCAAATACGCAAAAACGAATTATTTATGGATGGTAAATATTGTAAGAAATATTTTTATTTTATTTTTTTTAAGAAAAATGGGGTTGCAAGAGAGGGTGTAACATACAGCAAATCTTGAAGCTTCTCCAGCAGAGCACATGATAGATGATGAAGGACTACATCATTTTCATATCATAACTATATAGCTTTTTAGGGCATGGTGATTACTTAGAGACAGGTCACATCGCCTAAGAGCAAGAAACATCTCAAACCCTAGCTGTGCCCTTGCCATGTCAACATCCCTTCCTTAACCCCATCTTGGATTGTTTCTTTCTAACCTACCTCAATGATAAGTATCCATTGGATTCATATCATCTTGGCCACATATTCTAAGAGAACTTGGCGAAGATGGACTTGTCCAAAAATAAAAACATACTCTTTTCGTCTTTTAGAGTTCAGAAATCCTCAATGGGGTCTTAATCACAAAAGAATACAAGAAGCCAATTTTTGGTGCAGGGAAATCCCATGCATATCCTTATCTAATTTGGACAGTGACTCTAATTTTAGATAATCCCATATTCCACATTTTACACCACATTATGTATTTTTATTAGCTAAGGGAATTTTTAAGAGTAGTGGTCCTAATTAGTTATTATTATTATATCTATATTTTGTTGTAAGGTCAATAAAAACCTGGTCAAACTTTAAGTGGTCCTGTGGTCAAAAACGTAATACCTGGAGAATAGTGTGTGCGAGTAGGGACACAAGAAGAGGAAGAAAATTTATTAGGTAGGCACAACCTATCTATCACAAGCAGCACTACTTAATTGAATAATTCAATGTGTAAGGTGACTTATTAAGCTATGTTAACATGTCGGCTAAAATTTTTATTACATATGAAAATACTAGTCAACAGTTACGTTTACTATTGATCAATGATTGATTGAAAAGATCAACTTATTTGGGCATATTAAGAAAATTATAGTACTCTCTTCTATTTTATATTATACAAAATATATCTTAAATTAAGAAACTTAATTTCCCCCTCTAGGATGATCTGATCTGCCATCGGATCATTTCGAAAATGATTGAAGTAATGGATAAGAATTTAAACTGAAGCAGTGGTAACAAATGAACTAGTCGTCAAAGGATGCTTTTGATGGATTTATTAAAATTGAAAAAGTGATCACATGTTTCTAAATTTTTAATATTTTAAATGTGTTATGAAATTATTTCTCTTAAAAATTTAAACTGCTAGAATAAAATACATAAATGATTATATCTCTATAAAAATAAATTCATGCAAAAATGATGATGTGTGTAGTTCTTTTTAATTGTGTCCATTTCGTAGTATAAGCTTTAATTATTTTTTATCTTTCATATAATATTTTTCTTGGAGCTAAACTTATTTTAATTATAAAAGAAATGGAAAGTGTTATTTGCAATAATTCTTTTGGAGACATTTTGTAAGATTCCCTTAAATATCACTAGTTGAAAATGTTAACGACTTGTTCTTAAACAATGTCTTAATTATATTTATAATATGGATCAAAGTTCACTCGTACCTAGCTCATATAGTGCGCGGAAGGATATTCAAACTCTTCTAATGCCACGGTGTTATCCTTAAGCAATATGAAAACTTTAGTTTGGGATGTACACTGGTCCGATTAGTTTGAGTTTAGAAAAAAAATAAGAATCGAATCAATAAAAATTAATTGGTTCAGGATAGATCGAATAAGAGGTTTTTTTAAGTGAATTTAAACCAATCTAAACTGATTAAATTCAAGTTAGATTAATTCGGATAATCAAGCATTTGATTAAAAATTAAATTTAGAAAAAGTAGAAAAAATTCAGAAAAAAAAAACTTTCTATAATATGTAACAGTAAAAATAAAAAATAAAAAACAAAAAATAGGTGAATTACAAACTAAAATATATCATCATATTTATACTTAAAAAAAACATCTAATATTCATAGTTTGAACATTTTTAAATATTTAAAATTGTACAAAAAAATATCGTAAAATAAACCACATAATGTTAGTTATTAAGTTCTTTAAGCATCACAAAATAAACTGACAAGAGAGGAGAACACAGGGTGGTGACTACTGATTACTAAAGAATTTTTTTTTGGGGGGGGGGGTAAGGTGATAAAATTAGTATATATATTTTAATTTTATAATATAATATAACATTAATCGGATAATCAGATTAATTCAAATTCTACAATTATAAAATTAATAGCAGAATTAATTAAGGTCAGATTTAATCAAATCCAATTATTCGATGAGTACAAAATCAATTAAATCGAATTGAGTTAGTTTTGATCTGATAATTGAATTATCCGTAGTCGTAAAACATTGGTAACTTTATTCCAGTTTCATGTCATGTGAATTTTACCAGGTTAGTTATTAAATTCTTAATTGACTAAACTTTGATGACATGTTCAAAATTAAAAAAATTAACTTTA
The DNA here is from genome assembly GCF_003086295.3 of Arachis hypogaea. Taxonomy (NCBI): domain Eukaryota; kingdom Viridiplantae; phylum Streptophyta; class Magnoliopsida; order Fabales; family Fabaceae; genus Arachis; species Arachis hypogaea. The sequence goes on along the minus strand of NC_092054.1, from coordinate 118,581,370 downwards.
TTTGGTTAAACAAAAATTTTATGTGTACATAAAGATTGGTTACTAACACAAATATATATATATATATATATATATATATATATAACTATTTTTAATATATATTTTATACGAATAATTAATTTAATAATTAATTTTTTTGTTTATATATAATATAATTGTTAGTTAAAGGATAATTTTTTGACATGAAAAGTAAATTTAAGCTTTTATTATTTAAAATATATTTTTAAACAATGTTTGAAACCGGGATTTTAACGTTTAAAAAGTAATGATGTTTGTACATTAAATTTTTCTAAACATTTAAACATTCTTTCACACAAAACAAGAATGAGATCCTCTAAGATGTCCTTCTACCTTTTGTTTCTCTTTCTTTTTTTTTCCCTCTTTTTATTTTTGATTTTTGTTATATTTTACTTTTTTTTTTCGTGTTTAAAGGCATACTACCACTTTTAAAGTAATACATATATCTTTATTCTCATTTAAAAAATTCAGAAACATCCCTTAAATTTAACATATTCCATAAAATATAAAATAATATAAGAATTAAGTACAATTTTAATTCCTGTGATTTTATTAATCGAAAATTAAAATTATTCTTAAAAAAATTTTATGTTTAAAATAATTTTTACTATTTATTTTATTTTAAAACCATTTTCTGCAGTCACAAACTTTGCTAAGGACAAAATTACTCTTTTTCTGTGTGGAGAGAGTGGAGAGAGAGAGATTAACCAGAGAAAGAAAGAGGAAGAAGCTAAAGAAGCGATAATAGTGATGACAACAACTGTAACTTCAATTGTGAAATTCTCTTTCTTTGTCTTTCTCTCTCCAACAATGACATTGTTGGAAATAAATAGTATGATCATAATTCAATTAATTATGTGTCAAATAATATGATATTGTTATTATATTAAAATGTTAATATAATAAGGTTTTTGGTTAAATTTAGAAATTTATCATTATGATAGTGATCATCATAATATTGAGAGATAAATCTTTTATAATTTAATCTAAATTATTCTTGGTCATAGGATTATTAAAAAAGACATGATAATCTAGAAAGATCAATATATATATAATGGTCTTCATTAGATAAAAATTAATGGATCTCATTTATTAAATTATATATATATATATATATATAGATATGACCATTAAACTGACTCACTTTGAGAATTCCTAATAGTTATAATAATTACCGCATATTTGTGAATATGATATTCTCAAAATGAACATAGTAATAAAGTTCCTTTGACTTGCGACTATCATAGTAATTGATAATGTATTTATTATACTTTGATTTCGGACACCTAATACCCTAGGATGCTAGTTGAATGGACATTGAGTATGATTTAAATACTTGTACAATTAATGATTAGTCAATAAAGAATCTGTCAACTCTGGGTAAAGAGTTTGAGCTCTATGATTATAATAACTGAGATAAATAAAACCTTGACCAAGGAGATTGAATGAATGAAGAAATAAGTTTCTTAAGTTATTCATAGTTCATTATAATAATGGCAACAAGTTAGAGTTTGACAATTAAACCGTACTCTAAATGTTAACCAAGAGTTGGAAAGATAGAATGAACTATACTTTATTCTTCTCGGGTTCTTAGTAAAAATATATTACTTCATACTATCAGGTCGTTAAGGAGTGTTGTTAGACGCCAACTTTGATTAGTAAATTTAGTATGACTAATTTACTACCCACTTAGTATTGAACATGTGGGATCATACACTAACGAATGTTCTAATCTTTGCTTTAGAATTATTTAATTATTATTTTGATTTGATCAAATAAATAATTATAGTAATTCAAATATAATATTATTATTTTATTCTTTGCTAGCACCAAGAATATAATAATAGTATGATAATTGAAAATACTAAATGAGATTTGAGAATAATTAGTTATTCTATTTCTAAATTTGAATTATAAATTTGGATAAAATCCTAACTGATTCTATTTCAAATTTAATTATGATATGTTTCATAAATTTGAAAGATTCAAATTTAAAATCAGTAACAAATCTCATACTATATATATGTATGCCATGAGTAGAGAAAAAAGATGAGAATAAAAACACAAGAGTTTTATTCTTTTACCTCTACACACATAAACGTGTGTGAGCCTAATTCTTGGAGAAGAATTTTATGGCGTGTAAAGAGTTGCAAGAGGTTTCTCAATTTAGATCAGATGTCCGTTGGTCAAGGAGTTGACAGCAAAGGTTGGTCTCGGTATGGATACGCATAGCACCTTCGTACCATCGAAGGAGAAAGTGATTTTTACTAGCGTATACAGGTATTTAGATCTGATCTATATATTGTTTATTTGAATAAAATTTAAGCACAAAATAGATCTTTATGATTACTTTCTTTTCTTCCGCTGCGTGTTATGAATACATGGTAATCCTTCAACATCAACTTCAATGACAGAAATAACACCAGCTCATGGTAGAGGCAGAATCCAGTGTGAACTCCAACAACAACAATGACGACAGCAGCGTCATCACCGAAGAATCACCAGTGACAAGGTCTCACACTTTCACAAGTGCATTATCATCGGCAGAGATAATTCGAAGCCGATGCAATTTTGGGTAGTGAACACCAGGCTTACATGCGACTTGAGGTGGCGGTGGGCTACTGCCAACATCAAATACTTGGGCGTCAAAGGAGCTAATGACGTCCTTGAAGGATGAGATAGTGGTAGTTGGTGAATGGAGATGGTCGTTTTTGGGGTTTGTAGATTGAAAGGATGGCAAAGTGTGTAGTGGTAAACAGATGAAGAGAGGAAGAAAGAAGGTGAAAGAAGGGACTACGATGAGGTTTTGAATTTGAGTGCTCTTGAAGGAGGATTAGTATTTTGATTCCGAATTTGATTTTAGGTTCTGATTTTGGGTCAGTTTTTGTTTAGGCTTGATTGGAAAGACTTTTTTGTGGAAGAATTAGAAAAAAATAAAAAAAAAATTGGGAACCTGAGAATGATAGTGAGTGGGAAGAAGAAGGGTATTTTTTATTCAAAAATTAATGAAGGAAGATTTTAAAACAAAATTTAATGTTAGGGATGATGTTGAAAGCAAAAAATCTTTAGGGATGATTTTATTTTTTGACCAAAATTATGTGAACTAAATTCGTACTTAACTCGTAATGTAATTTTATCAAAATTTACGAGAGATGAATTTTTGGAACATTACAACTATGACTTTTTTTTTCAAAGCGATAAATTATATTCCATAAAAATTGACAGGATTACAAGTGTCCATAGGGACAAAAACAGAACAAAAGGGGTTCTCCCACAATACACTTTTAAAGTGTAAAAGAAATGAGAAAAAATCTTAAGGAAAGGAAAAGTAACTTAGGTCATGAATATTCATTAATTTCTACTCCTTTCTAACTCTTCACAAAGCTTCCTCATTGCGACAATGATGTCTGAAGCTGCTGATTCCTTTTTTTCAAAGATGAACAAATTGCGGGCCTTCCACAGATTTCAAAGCAGTATAGCATCTCCTTCTAGCTTCCTCGTTTCATCCCTACCATATCTTACTACCCTTACTCTTCTCATCCACCATGAAGCAAATTTAATTTCGTATATCTCAGATTCACCTCCCATCATCGTGTACTCCTTTCAAACTGTCTCTGCTATTGGGCATCTTGTTAAGCAATGTATTATTGTTTCTGGCTCTATCTAGCATTTGGGACAAAGAGGAGCAGTAGTTGAGAATCTTTTATAGATGTTGCTAAGCACCGGAAGCTTCTCATGCGCCATTCTCCATACAAAAATTTGTATCTTTGTTGGCGTCTTCAATCTCTAAATCAAGTTCCATAATACTTTATTTTGCATGAGAGCAAGGCATTGATCAATTTGGGGATATTAAAAACTATATGCAATCTTATAACCAGATGAGACATCGTATAATCCACTTTTGTTTCATGTCCAAATCAAAGAATCAATACCTGAGTTATTTAGCGAGACACCTTTAATCCTCTCCAAGTGTTTGTAGGAAGTAAATCTTCAATCAGTGGCCGTTCCAGCTTCTATTTTCATCGAGCAAATCTTTTACTCGGTGAACACTACGAAAAAATTGATTGATCAAATTAATGGTAAAAGGATAAGGAGGAGGGAGCCATAGATCGTTGAAAATATTCACCATATCACCAGACCCAATGCTCCATCTGAGTCTCTTCTCTACAACTGATCTCTTCAAGAAGGTTTCGCCACCCCACTATGGTTGAACACCTTTTTCTATTGTTAGAGCCGTTGAGACTTTGTAATAGTATTCTTTTAGTAGTCGTGCAAGCAATGAATTTAGTTTGGTTGTCACATGCCATAACTGCTTCCTTAATAGCACCAAGTTATGAGCCCTCAGGTCTTTGAAGCCAAGACACCTTTAGACTTTGGTCGTGACATCGTTTTCCAACTAATCCAGGCCATCTTCCTCTCATTCTCTTTCTGATCCCACCAGAATTGATTTAGAATTCAGTGAATATTGTCCAGCAAATTGTCAGGAAGTTTGAAACATGACAAGGTGTATACTAGAATCGCCTCACCTACTGCTTTGATCAATATATGTCTTCCCCCACCAGAGAGTAAGTTTCTTTTTTAAGCTTGGACTTTTTTTTGAACTTTTTTCTTAATTACACCAAAGGTAGCCTTTTTAGATCGTTGGACAATTGATGGTAATCCAAGGTACTTATCCTGAACTCTTATGTGATTGATCTGCAATACTTCAGCAAGTTCTTTTCTAATATTAGGAGGTGTGTTGTTGCTGAAAAATACTGCTGAATTGTTGAGGTTGATTTTTTGCCCGCTTATGCTTTCATATTGTAGGAGGAGAGCTAAGTTGTTATTACATGAGTTTGAGAAGGCCTTGCTGAATAAGATCGAATTGTTCGCAAAAAGTAAGTGGTTAACTGCTGGACATATTCTATGTATTTGAATTCCTTGTATTGCTCTGTTTTGTTCTGCTTTATGTAGCATGAAGGAAAAATCTTCTACACAAATTAAAAAAATATAAGGTGATAAGGGAGACCCCTTGTCAGATCCTCCTTGATGGCCTGAAATAGCCTTATGGTTGACTTTTCACAAAAATAGAATAAGAAACAGTAGAGACTAACTCCCTAATCTAAGAAATTCATTTTTTTTTTATCAAAACCCATTTTTTTTCATCATAAACTATAAGTGTCATTCAACTCTATCATAAGCCTTACTCATATCAGGCTTTAGAGCCATTTCATACTCTAACCCTCTCTTTTTATTCTTCAAATAATACATACATTCATGGGCTACAAAGATATTGTCCGAAATTAATCTACCTTTCAAGAAAGTACTTTGATTTGGGCTCACAATTATATTCATAAAATTTTTTATTCTATGCACCATCACTTTAGAAATGATCTTGTAAAAAATTGTAGACAAACTTATTGGTCTCACCTGAGTCATGGAATTAGACAAATTTGGATGTGATTTATTCCTTTCAACATTTTACCTCCTCCAAAAAATCTTTGAACGACCTTATAGACATCTTCACCCACAATATTCTAATAATTTTAAAAATATTTTACCATGAAGCTATCATCTCCCAGAGAACTCGTAGAACAAATATCGAAAGATGCTCTCTTAATTTCCTCAATTACTGACAAACCTCAACAATTTTATGTTCATAGTCTCTGTAATCATAGGTTGGAAGTCTTCAAAAAGATGATCTGAATCATCATCATTTGTCGAGAAAAAAATGTTTTTAAAATACTCTTTAGCTACCTTTGCCATGTCTTTAGGGGTAGATGCAACAGTACCATCATTCCTTGTTAGTCCCCATATCTTATTTTTCCTGTTTCTAGCATGGAATTTTTGGTGAAAAAATTTTGTCTCGATTTTTCCTTCCAATAACATTTCTTCCTTCGCATAGGCCGCCTCCAGCTGCTTTTCTAACTCATTAATATCTCTTCCTTCACGGACTCCTTCGGCTTTTAGTCTGCATTAGGACATTCTTAATTTCTTTTTTGGAATTGATGTTATTCTGGAGTTGCCATTGGAACAACTTATGTCTGTAGTCCTTTAACTTCTGTGCTAAAATATATATTGGTGAGCCCACAATCTGTCTCTTCCAAGTATCTTCAATGATTTGTCGGACGTCACTCCTTTCGCACGCACCACTCTTTAAATTTAAATCGCCTCTTGGTTGGCCACCTTGCCGAATCAGTGTTTAATAATAATGGAGAGTAGTCTGATCCATTTTTAGAGAGCCTTCTCACGATTGCTGCACTATACTTCTCCCATCAATGTTCCTCCACTAGTATTCTATCCAATCTCTCATCGATTAATTCATTACCAGTGCGCCTATTAGTTCATGTGAATGGCTGTCCTATCATCCCCAAGTCTATGAGAGAGTTATCATTAATAAAATGATTGAAATTTTCTATAGAGCTAGAAAATTTTGCATTACCTCCCTGTTTCTCACTTTGACACCTGATTGCATTAAAGTTCCCTAAGATCACCACCTTGTCACAAGAAATATTCAATTGAGCTACAAGTTCCAAAAATTAGTTAAATATTCAATCAGCTTTCAATCTCTAAATCCACATGATCGAAGTTTCTTTTCCACAATTTGAGGTTGATTTTTTGTTTTACATAGAAAAACAACTTCGAGGGAGTAGAATTTGCTCATCCCTTTAAGACAGTGGACTATTAAGGGTCTCCCCAAATTCTGGCAATTTCATACAATCAACATCATGGTGACTTGGGTGCCATTGAACGGTTGGCACCCCCCACTATCTCAACAATTCTCCTTCACTAAGACATATCCTCTTTGAGCTCACTTCCTCCTCCACCGCATTTGCACCTCTCTTTCCCCTATTACCTTTGGAATTTCTCCTCCATTATTTCTTACTAAGTTTTTAATCTTGTGAAACTTTTCTGACTTCTTCATACTAGTTTTCTCCCCTGTCTGGCTTGTGCTCTTTTCATCCAATTCCTTAAGTGGCATTTTTAGACAATTTTTTTTCTGGACCGCAAATTCACTTTCTTTACTGACGGCTTGTATGTGGTCATAATGCGGTGCTTCATTCTCCTTGTTTGCATTGGTTTCCTGGATACTAAGTCCAAAGAAAGATTCATCGAGGCAATATGGGATTGGTTTCTTCTTTCTTATATAGCCCGCAACTGGTTTTTCTTGATAAGATGCATTATTCACCTCCTCTTTTTGTTCCACTCTAGTTTCTATTGGAGTTGCTTTTATCCACTCACCCACCATGTTTTGAGCCTACTTTTTATTATTGGTATCCTTTAATAACACATGATAATTTCTATGTGCATGCCCAATTCTTGCACAATATGTGTAAATTATTCCAGCTTTTTCATATCGGAGAGCAATCTCAATCATAGTTTTATCAGGTTTAGCAACTTTTAAGCAGTCTTTCACCCTCTTCCCAGCATCCAGTTAAATTTTAGCTTTCACAATTTTCGTTTCTCTGCCTTTGACATTAAACAAATCCACATCCGAAATTGTTCTAATTTTGTTTCCTAGATTCCTCCCAACCTCTGTTGTCTTGTAATATTCAAGGAGCCCCCAGAATTGGATCCACACAGGGTATTTGTTAATTTCTTGCGTGACCCATCTGTTTCAAGCATTCATCTTCGTGTGTGTAGCACAAAATCTTTGAACAGCCATAGAGAGTCTTTCTCCACTCTCATAACATTAATCTCCTTCTCAAAGAAAAATTGGAAGTAGTTATGTCCAATTTTGCTTACTCGGATGCCATTAGGTCGTCCCCAGATTGCATGAAATACTCCCTCCATTGTTCTGATAGAGAAGGTTTTATCTGCAAAGAGCTTCCAACCAAGCTGTTCAGACACTCTTTGAGACCGCTCCTGAAATTGTCCTCTTCTATGGATCGGAATGTCATTCTCGTCGTCATTCTCCATGGTCCCCAGAAAGAAAACGTAGCTATTGTTACAAACACTGTTGATCACTATCTCTGACCAAAAGAAAAACGTTGACCTGTCGGCACAGTCGAACTCTATCACATAAGTTCTAACAAAGCAAGCAAACACGAACGGAGCAAAAAAAAACCCTAGCGGCACACAACCCTTACTACTAATAAAACACTTAACATGTGCTATCAACTATGACTCTTGTAAGACCTAAAAATTTTGAAAAGTCTTATTATGATCAAATTTCAAATCATATAGTTATTTACAGTTTCAATTTCAGAAATTATTTTATTAGAGATAATTAAAACAAATTTTGATTAATTGAAATTGAAATAAATTAAGATTATTATCCAATTTTACCATTATTGAATTATTTTCTATATATTGTAAGATTTCACATCAGTTAGAGAGGAAAACGAAGCATACCTTATAAGAGTGTGAATACCTCTTCCTAACATAATGCATTTTAACAAATGAGTATACATTATGAAAAATACGTATGTATTTGCTAAAAAAGCCTTTTCGAAGTACCCTTCTGCCATTTCATATGAGGTAAAATATGCCAGTCCAATTCGCAGGTACCAAAAGTGAACTTGACCAATCTCACGAGAATAAATGAATAGAGTAAAATTCATTTCGCCGGTATGCCCTGGAAAATTGTAGATAGAAACCTACTTCTAGAAGCCTTTTTATCAGATGCCTATTGTAGACATTAATGTATTTTTTTAATATTTATTTAATTAAAAGAATATTACAACTACTCTGTAAATGCTCGTCTATGTTTTGATGTTTAAGTAGTTGAAGGATCCTTCAATAACAACTTGAAAATATTTTTATTCTCTTACCTTTGTTCACACCCACCATAGTAGTCTACAACATAAAATTAATGAGTCAGAAGAATCCTAAGTTAATACTCGCTTATGTATGAAGAGACATATATACAATGGGCTATAAGCAATCAATTAGTTAATTATAATTGAGAAGTTAGTCATGATTATTACGTACTAATATATAGTTTATAGTTAACGACGGTCCTGTCCTACTGCATATATATATATATATATATATATCAAGAGTATCTTCATCCACAATAATGTTATTCCAAATGTTGGTAGAGTTTGGGACAGTGGAAAGCCATGGTGGGGGCTACCAAGGACTCTATGCTTGGAATGTTTACTAGTTTAATTAAACTCAATGTGGAACTTATTATCGTAGAATATAAACATAGAGACTATAGTTACGCGGTTTTAATATATTTATTTAGCTACTATGATTAATTAGCAAAGTTCAAATAGCTATTGATTAAAAGTTTGGTTAAAAAGTGGCTTTTTATTTAAATAAAAAAACCAGTGTAAATTTTATTAAACTTACCATTTAATACATTATCTTCTTGTTTTCGCTTACTTGTCAGTAAAATATGGGCAAACTTTCATTAAAAAATATAAAACATAATAAATTTATAAAAACTTACACAAGTTTTAAAAATTATTTAAATAAAAAATTCTAAAGAAAGTAGGTTGTAATATGCCAAGGCAAGAACATGTTAGATGCCTCTTTTTCTTGTCCAATAAAAAATTAAAGTGACAAAATGTTTAATGCATATCAAAGTTTCACACTGGCTTGAGACAAAGTGTGCATAATTTTTTTTAGGGTAAAGTACTAAATTGGTCCTCTATGTTTGGACGTAATCCTGTTTTGGTTCTTAAAGTTTAAAGTGTTCTATTTGAATCTAAAATAGTTTCATTTAGTTTCAATGTAGTCCCACCATGAGGTCAAAGTTAAATAATTAATGGAATGTCCTACATAACAGTAGTATAAGAACAAAGTCGATAATCTAAAGAACAAGTATAAACTTCAAAGGCACAAAATCAAACATGAATGTATCAATATATTTATTTATCATTCTCTTTAGTTTTATAGAAAATTTTTCATTTAGATTGTAAAAAGAATGATAAATAAATGTATTGATGCATCCACGGTTGATTTTGTACCTCTAGAGCTTGTACTTGTTTTCTAAATTATCGATCTTGTTCTTGTACTGCTGTCATGTAGGATATTCCGTTAATTATTTAACTTAGACCTCACGGTGGGACTACATTAAAGCTAAATGAAACTTTTTTAAATTCAAATAGAACAATTTAAATCTTAAAGATCAAAATAAGATTACACTCAAACGTAAGAGACTAATTTAATATTTTACCCATTTTTTTTAAGTACAAAACAACCTTTATTTTTCAAATTATTTTTTGTCTTTTTAAAGTTCAATCAATAGGTTTATTAAATTTCTTATATATATGGTATCCAAGTCACACTGTAAATATTATTAGACCATTTTACACAAGTTCAAATCCTAAGATAGATAATTTTTTTGTTTTATCAAATACAAAAGGAGAAATTTGTACTTTTAAAAAACACAAACACCTCTTCAAAAAATTTTATCAAACTAAACCTAAAAATAAATACTCAATTCTATCTATGTTCATTTTCACAAAAGATATAATGCGGTTTCTTACAAAAAAAAATAGACACTTCGGCCCCTTATTATTTTAAAACAATATGAATCTTTTTATTAAAATATTTGTTAAATAATAAAAAAATTAATTTTGGGAGAGAGATTATTTAACATTTGTGAGATTTTAAATTCTCACAAATTATTAATAAGTTTATTTTTTGAAAAATTTCTTTTATGGTGAGAAAAGAAGCATTGTTTAAAATAATATCACAAGAAAAAAAAAATGATACAGTACCAGCACCTTAAAAAAACATCAAATAAAAAAAAAAAGAAGAAGAAAATGATGATATTGTTGATAGTTTCGGTGTATGTTGTCATTAATGGTAGTAGAAAAAATAATAATGATGATAATGATAGGATATGATTGTACAATAAAACTAGTAAAAATAAAAGTACAATGATAAAGATAAATAAAAGTTATAATAATAATATTAGTTGATTCTATCATTAAAATTTTTTTATTATTTTATTATTATTATTTTAATAATTTTTTAATAAAAAAATTCATATATCCCAAAATAATATGATTGTGGATCAAAATATTTTTTTAAGTAAGAAATTGTGTTACCTTTAGTAAAAATAGATAAAGATCAAATTGATAGGTCTTACCCTTAAATAAATACTTTGTAATTTTTAAAAGATAAAAATATTTTTAAAAGTATTTATGATAAAAAAATTTAAAATTAATATGTAGTTATCAAAATAAAAAATTTTAATATAATCTTATAAATTAATTAATTTTTAAATTTAGTTCTTATATTTATGTTTATTATATATAATATTTTTAAATTTTAAAAATTATTTTATTAAATACAATTATTATTATTTATATTTATTAAAATTATTTTTAATTTAATTTACTAAACATAGATACGAGAATTTTAGAAAATTAATTTTTATAAATTATTTTTAAAAAGTAAAATAAAGTTTTATCAAACTAATCTTAATTTAAAGTATCCTGTTGTCTAGAGATAAAAACTTGATGGCATTCATAGATGTGGGACAACAAATCTTAATCATTTATTATTGGTGTTGGGCCAAACTATACAAGTATAGGAAAATGATATTATTAATCTTATATTTTAATAATGCCACTTCACACATGATCATGTATTATTTTTTACATGGTATGTTTGCATGAATTAAAAGAAGCAGAATTATTAAACGGAAAACTTTGGGAACCAAATGGGGAACCAAAAGCAGCTAAAATATTTCTTTTTTTTTACAATAGTTAATATAATTAATCACATTTAGCTTTTACTCTCTCCCGCGCCTTTTTTTTTTTGGTGACTTCTCCCGCGCCTTTTGATTCTTTAATTGATTTTAATAATTACATTTAATATTAAAATATTTAATTACATTAAAAATAAATATTAATAGTATATAATGTATCACTCTATTAACAATTAATATATATCTAATAAATAACGTTATTTTATCAAATATAAAATTAATATTGTTGAAAATCGTATACAATTTTGTGATAGAAAAATTGTCTTGCGGCAATAAAATTCCTGAAAGTCATACATCATTTTTAATTTATAGAAAAAATGCTCATTCATCTCTATCTTGTAAGTGCTCAATTCTTATTAAAAATGTAATACTTTTTTCTACAAGAATTATCCTCAATTTTTTTCATATCTTTATTGATTATTTTAATATAACAAGTTAAAAATTTTATTTAAAAACTTGTTTAGTAATTTTTTTATACATATTGCATTTTTTTTTAATAACCGTTAGTATATAAAAATATGAATTGTATAAAAAAAATTGTGCAAATATCTTTAATTTAACATCTATAATTTCACACTTATAACATCCATAATTTCACATAAGTAAATTTTATAATTTTATATTCATATTCATAACATATTTTCTTTCATATATATAATGTCTATAATTGATAGATTTTTATGATTAATATTATCCAATTTCAATATATATGTTTTTTAAATTATTTCATATGTGTATTTACAAATTATGATTTTAAACTATTTTAATACTCTTTTAGTTGATATTTATATGTATATTTATTTATTAATTTTAATCTGATCATTTAATAATTATATTTAATAATGTATTTCATAATATTTTTCATATTTCATTTCTATTTTTTATTTTATAATATATAATCTGTAAGTAAAAATATGAGTTGTATAGTAGAAATTATTAAAATATTTTTAATTTAACATTCATAATTTCAATCATATAACATTTATAATGCATGTGAATGGAAAAATTTATTTATTATAATTAATTATTTATTTTTTATTTTGCAGGTCATAAACCAAAAATTTTTTTATGCATTTTATTTTTAATTATGCTACTACCCACTTAACCCAGAGCCAGTGGAACAACCACTACTGCGGCTACTACCCAGGCGGGTGTTTAAGAGCTCAACCTGGAGCGAGTGGAATCACCACTACTGCCGCTACTACCCAGGCGTCACAATCTCTGACTTGGAGCAAGTGGGACGAACCACAACCCTTGCTACTGCCCAGGATCTCAAAACATACATTCATTCAGTTTAAAATCAATAATCATTGTTATCAAATCTCAAACATTAACCTGGAGCAAGCGGGACGAACTACAACCCTTGCTACTACCTAGGTATCACAAATATACATTCATTCATAATCACTCTTCATTATTACCAATTCTCAAACAATGACCCGGAGCAAGCGAAACGAACCATGACCCTTGCTACTGCCTAGGTATCACAGACATACATTCATTCAAAACTCCATAATTAAACTCATTTATCATAATTCTCCTTCCCCATCTCATACCCGGAGTAAGTGGACAACACCACTGCCTACGACCCGGGCACAGTCTCTCTGTTTCGCCGTATTACCATTAGAGAGAATCTGTGCCCTGTCACCATTAGAGGGTATCTGTGCCTTATCACCATTAGAGGGTATCGGTGCCCTATCACCCTTACAACCAGAGAGAAAACACAAGCATATTCACATTCAACATTTTCCATTATTATTCATTTACCACATTCATTCATTAATCATATATGCATCTCCGGCATACTCGCCACATGTTCAAGCTTCCTCAATCAATTATAATCATTTAATCATTAGTTATATACGTATACATACTCAGCCATAATTCAATGTTTATCGCAGCCATTCGGCTCATAACATACACAACACTTTTACCATCATCCTCAGCAACTCATACAATCATCATTCTTCATCATTCATCATTGATTCTCACTTTACTTCATCCACAAGTTACCATATGTCCTAGCTTCTTTTCATTACTAGGCAAACTATAAAAATTTAGGACTCAAAGGATGAAAATGGAGGCTTAGAAGTCTGAAATTCGGTTTTAAAAACTCAAAAATCAATTTTTGCTGAGAACGGGGTCACGCGTGTGCGTCGCCCATGCGCACGCGTGGAAAGTAGAGAGGTAGGGTGACGCATGCGTGTCAGCCACGCATACGCGTGGATGCTTTTTGTGCTCCTCGCACAAAACCGGTACGCTACCATCACAACTCTCTGGAATTTATACCACGCACCTGCATCAATACAGCGATGCGTACACGTCGGCTAGGCGCACGCGTGCGAGAGTAAAAATCGTGAGTGACGCGTGTGCGTCATAGTACGTTTTACCAAAAATTTTACTAAGTCTGAAAAAGCTGCAGAATTTCATTTTCAAATCTCAAACTTCAGCCACACATAACTTCTTCTACAAAATTCCTTTTTCAACCATTTCTGAACCGTTGGAAAGATCGTTAAATATTCTTTCATAAAAATCTAGTTTTGAAGAATTTCTAACTCCGAGGACCGAGTTACGGACACCAAAGTTGGTCAAAAATCAGTTTTTACCCAAAAACAGAAATCATTAATTAGCCAAATTTCGTTTTCACTCATCCAAATGACCACAAGCCAACCACATTCACATAATTACACTCAACCAAAACTAAACCTATCTTATCTACATAATTCAATTCAATTTCGTCACCTTCCACTCCTAAATTCCTAATTTTTTATTATTCCACCTTCCTCCCATTTATTCACATATTCAATATTCAATATCCATTCAATCTCATATGACATCATACAATACACACATCACTTACCTTCCTTACCTCTTTTCGACCTCCAGCCCAAGATTCACGGCCTCTGGCCCAAATTCACAATTTAAATGCATATTCCACAAACCAATATTCATTATCCAATTCATCAAATTCTCAACACACCAAACATACAAATTCACACAATTCTCAACCCAATCATTAATTTACATTACATATCAACTATACATATGAGTACCGATCATTTACACAATCTAAACTTAATCCTAGGGGAATCTAGCCTATGAATTCTCATCACACCACACGGTACTTAAATAAAACTTAAACCGTACCTCTTGTAGCAAAAATAATTGATCTTCTTCTTGGAAGTCTCCACCAACCCATAGCTCCAAGCCTTACCAAGGCCCCACAAGCAATATCAATCTTCTAATTATGCACCAAAATCACCCAATACTCTAACATAATAAATTTTCACACTTATAATCAACCTAGAGTTCATGAAATTTATAAATCACAAGGTTAGAGGGTTCCTTACCTTAACCCACGAAATTGGTTGATGGAACTCACCAGTGGCTCATACTAGAGCACTCCTAAACAACCAAAATTATAAAATTACTCAACACCCATAACCAAACTCGAATTTAAGGGAAAAAATGAAAAATGGGCAGAAGACAATGGAATACTGATGACTTGCATCATCTACCCTTTTTTCTTGCATAAAAAGGACCATAAAAGAGCATAATCTCATTCAATCATTGCCATTCATGCATTATTTGATGAATATTATAGTACATTATTTTGAAATGAGTTTGTGTTGAATTTCAGGTGAAAAAGACATCAAAAAGGGGAAGAAAATAACAAAACAAGCTGGGCGGGTGAATTTGGCGTGTCACTTGGAGCAAACACCACAAAAATGCATTGGCGGGGCTGATGAACGGGATTCTTGACGGTTTAGAATTCACAAATGAATTTTCGTTGCAAGTATAGTTTCTAAACCAACATATAATCCTTTCATACAAAAGATTATTTGTCACTAAAATAAACCCCTAAATTTATAAACCGAAGTATTGGAACCTCGGGTCGTTCTCCCTAGGAATTGCAATAAAGTGTCTTGTTATTGGTTATGAGGTATGTTTTGGGATTTTTGGGATAAGAGACATGAAATGTAAATGGCAATGAAAATAAACTAACAACTAAAAAGGTCTTGGCAAAGGTTGGTGGTCAAGGATCTCTATCCTTATCACTAACCACAACATGAGAATTGGCAAGGATCAATCCACTAAATCATCCCCTAACTAATAGTAGAGGAAAGTCAAGTGAGCTATATCAATCCAAGTCCATAAGTCCTAGTTCTCTACCAAATCAATTAGTGAGATCTAGAGTTAATAGCTCCCAATCGTCAATTACTTGGACATTAGTAACTCAAGAGTTCCTAAGTTACCTTCCCAAGCCAAGAGCATAAAATTCTACTCTAAAATCCAACCAAGCATTTTATCAAACACTTGGGAGGCACAAAAGAAAAGCATAGTAAAATTGCAAGAAAAGTAAATCTACACTACTCAATTGCAAGAAATTAAACAACAATAAAGCAAATCAACAATAAAGGAACATGAATCATAAATTGCATTAAAAGGAAAAGGAAAGAACAAAAGTGCATCAACATAAAAGTAGAGAATTACAAGAATTAAATGCTAAACTAGAGAGAAGAGATGTAGAAGAAGAAGAAATTACAAAGGAAAAGTGAATCAAAGCATGAAATTAACCTAGATCTAAAAATTCATAATCTAGATCTAACCTACTCCTAATTCTAGAGAGAAGAGAGAGCTTCTCTCTTTAGAAACTAACTAAAGCATGATAAAACTAAAATAAAACTCACTAACTACCTAGATGCCTCATCCCTCTTCAATCCTTGGGTTAAATAGCATCAGAAATGAGTTGAATTGGGCCCAAAATGCCTTAGAATTCGCTGGCCACGAGTTGCATTAAGTGAATCATGTGCACCATTGGCGCGTACGCGTACCATGAATGTGCGCGCCCTTATGCGTGGTGCAACTATGGCAAATCTTATATTATTTCGAAGCCCCAGATGTTACCTTTCCAACGCAACTAGAACCGCATCATTTGGATCTCTGTAGCTCAAGTTATGGTTGATTAAGTGCAAAGAGGTCGGCTTGACAGCTTTTGCAATTCTTTCATTTCTTCACGAGTTCTCCATTTTTACATGCTTTTCCTTCATTCCCTTGATCCAATCTTTGCCTCCTAAATCTGAAATCACTTAACAAACATATCAAGGCATCTAATGGAATCAAGGTGAATTAAATTTAGCTATTTTAAGACCCAAAAAGCATGTTTTCACTCTTAAGCACAATTAAAGGAGAATAGCAAAAACCATGCTATTTCATTGGATAAATATGGGAGAAGGCGATAAAATCCTCTAAATTTAACACAAGATAAACCCTCCAAATGGGGTTTATCAACCTTCCCACACTTAAACTAAGCATGTCCTCATGCTTAAACCAAAGGATAAGAGAAGGGGTATGGACATTTATTCAATGGAAACTATATGCATTCTACCTAAATGAATGCAACTAAATGCAAAATGATTCTACCTACTTGGTTAAAAGTAAATTAATCCTCCAAGACATACATACACAAGTAGGGCCAAGATCATATAACGATTCATGAATCCTACCAATTCTAGCATAAAAATGAAGTTCAAATAGACTTGCAAGAAGAACGCTCATGAAAGCCGGGAATCAAGGAATTGAGCATCGAACCCTCACCGGAAGTGTTTGCACTCTAGTTGCTCAAGTGTATAGGGTCGATTCTCTCAATTCTCCCCTAATCATGCTTTCCAAGATTTGTTTTTCATCTAACAATCAACAATTATTCAATGTATGCATACACATATCATGAGGTCTTTTCATTGGTTGTAATGGGCTAGGGTCAAGGTGGGATGCATATTTGGTCAAGTGAGATTGAAATTTAAATCTTTGATAAGTTTAGACTTCCCACCTAACCTATGGCAACCTATACAATTGAGTTCTATCCTAACTACCCATTCTTCACTTTTTCACATATTCATGCATTCCTTTTTTATCACAACACTTATGCATTGATTTTTATTGAGCTTCACTTGGGGCGTTTTGTCCCCTTTTTATTACTTTTCTTTTCTTTTTCTTTTCTTTCTATTTTTTTTCTTTTGATATCTACATATATTTTTTTTCTTTTTATTTTTCTCATTTTTTTTCATTCAAGCTACATACAAGAACATCAATGCACAAGGTCTATACATTTAATCAATACATGAGCATGTACCCAATTCCCAATATATACACAAAAATTACAAAACTACCCTTTTATTCCCCCAATGTCCCAAGGTTCCCACACTTGAATGATGCACACACACTAGCCTAAGCTAATCAAAGATCCAAATGAAGGGTTTTATTATTTTTCGCTTTAAGGCTTGTGGTGCACGAAATTGTGATCTCAGGCAACGGCGCCAAAAACTCTGTACGCACGTCTTAATAAATCGTTTTTCATTCACAACTTCGATACAACTAACCAGCAAGTGCACTGGGTCGTCCAAGTAATAAACCTTACGTGAGTAAGGGTCGATCCCACGGAGATTGTTGGTATGAAGCAAGCTATGGTCACCTTGTAAATCTCAGTCAGGCAGATATAAAATAGTTATGGAGTTTTTAAACATAAATAATAAATAGATAGAAAATAAGGATAGAAACACTTATGTATATCATTGGTGAGAATTTCAGATAAGTGTATAGAGATGCTTTCGTTCCTCTGAACCTATTCTTTCCTGCTGTCTTCATCCAATCAGTCTTACTCCTTTCCATGGCTGGCTTTATGTAAGGACATCACCGTTGTCAATGGCTACTTTTTATCCTCTCTGGAAAATGGTCCGATGCGCTGTCACTGCATGGCTAATCGTCTGGAGGCATCACCCTTGTCAATGGCTGCATCCCATCCTTTTGTGAAAATGGTCCAAATGCTCTGTCACAGCACGACTAATTATCTGAGGTTCTCGATCATAATGGAATAGGATTCACCCTCCTTTTGCGTCTGTCACTACGCCCAGCACTCGCGAGTTTGAAGTTCGTCACAGTCATTCAATCCCAGAGTCCTACTCGGAATACCACAGACAAGGTTTAGACTTTCCAGACTCTTATGAATGCCGCCATCAATCTAGCTTATACCACGAAGATTCTGATTTAGAGATCCAAGAGATACTCATTCAATCTAAGGTGGAACGGAATTGGTTGTCAGGCACGCGTTCGTGGGGGAATGATGATGATTATCACGTTCATCACATTTAGGTTGAAGTGCGAATGAATATCTTAGAAGCGGAATAAGTTAAATTGAATAGAAAAACAGCAGTACTTTGCATTAATCTTTGAGGAACAGCAGAGCTCCACACCTTAATCTATGGAGTGCAGAAATTCTACCGTTAAAAATACATAAGTGAACATAGGGTAAGCATGGCCGAGTGGCCAGCCTCCCATGGAGGTCTAGAGATCTAAAAATGATCCAAAGATGATCCGAAGATGATAGTAAAAAGTCCTATTTATACTAAACTAGTTACTAGGGTTTACAGAAGTAAGTAATTGATGCATAAATCCACTTCCGGGGCCCACTTGGTATGTGCTTGGGCTGAGCAAGAATGTTACACGTGTAGAGGTCATTCTTGGAGTTGAACACCAGTTTGTAACGTATTTCTGGCGTTCAACTCTGGCTTGTGACGTGTTTCTTGCGTTTAACTCCAGACAGCAGCGTAGAACTGGCGTTCAATGCCCTTTTATGTCATCTAAACTCTGCCAAAGTATGGACTATTATATATTGCTGGAAAGCCCTGGATGTCTACTTTCCAACGCAATTAAAAGCATGCAATTTTGAGGTCTGTAGCTCCAGAAAATCCACTTTGAGTACAGGGAGGTCAGAATCCAACAGCATCAGCAGTCCTTCTTCAACCTCTGAATCTGATTTTTGCTCAAGTCCCTCAATTTCAGCCAGAAAATACCTGAAATCATAGAAAAACACACAAACTCATAGTAAAGTCCAGAAATGTGAATTTAACATAAAAAATAATGAAAACATCCCTAAAAGTAACCAGATTCTACTAAAAATATACTAAAAATAGTGCCAAAAAGCGTATAAATTATCCGCTCATCACAACACCAAACTTAAATTGTTGCTTGTCCCCAAGCAATTGAAAATCAAATAGGATAAAAAGAAGAGAATATACTATAAATTCCAAACTATCAATGAAACATAGCTCTAATTAAATGAGCGGGACTTGTAGCTTTTTGCCTCTTGAATAGTTTTGGCATCTCACTTTATCCATTGAAGTTCAGAATGATTGGCATCTATAGGAACTCAGAGTTCAGATAGTGTTATTGATTCTCCTAGTTCAGTATGATGACTCTTGAACACAGCTATTTTATGAGTCTTGGCCGTGGCCCTAAGCACTTTGTTTTCCAATATTACCACCGGATACATAAATGCCACAGACACATAATTGGGTGAACCTTTTCAGATTGTGACTCAGCTTTGCTAAAGTCCCTAATTAGAGGTGTCCAGGGTTCTTAAGCACACTCTTCTTTTGCTTTGGACCTTGACTTTAACCGCTCAGTCTCAAGTTTTCACTTGACACCTTCACGCCACAAGCACATGGTTAGGGACATCTTGGTTTAGCCGCTTAGGCCAGGATTTTATTCCTTTAGGCCCTCCTATCCACTGATGCTCAAAGCCTTGGGATCCTTTTTATTTACCCTTGCCTTTTGGTTTTAAGGGTTATTGGCTTTTTGCTCTTGCCTCTTGGTTTTAAGAGCTTTTGGCTTTTTTTGCTTGCTTTTTCTTTTTATTTTTTTTCTATTTTTTCGCTTTTTTTTTTCTGCAAGCTTTGTTCTTTGCTACTTTTTCTTGCTTCAAGAATCATTTTTATGATTTTTCAGATTATCAAATAACATGTCTCCTTATCATCATTCTTTCAAGAGCCAACATATTCAACATTCTTAAACAACAACTTCAAAAGACATATGCACTGTTCAAGCATTCATTCAGAAAACAAAAAGTATTGTCACCACATCAATATAATTAAACTAAGTTCAAGGATAAATTCGAAACTCATGTACTTCTTGTTCTTTTGAATTAAAACAGTTTTCATTTAAGAGAGGTGATGGATTCATAGGACATTCATAATTTTAAGACAAAGTTACTAAATACTAATGATCATGTAATGAGACACAAACATGGATAAGCACTTAACATTGAGAAAACGAAAAACAGAAAATAAGAACAAGGAATGAGTCCACCTTAGTAATGGTGGCGTTTCCTTCTTGAGGAACCAATGATGTCCTTGAGCTCTTCTATGTCTCTTCCTTGTCTTTGTTGCTCCTCCCTCATTGCTTTTTGATCTTCTTTTATTTCATGAAGGATGATGGAGTGCTCTTGATGTTCCACCCTTAATTGTCCCATGTTGGTACTTAATTCTCCTAGGAAGGTGTTGATTTGCTCCCAATAGTTTTGTGGAGGAAAATGCATTCGAGGCATCTCCGGGATCTCATGGTGATGAGCTTCATGCGTCTCTTGAGATCCATGAATGGGCTCTCTTGCTTGCTCCATCCTTTTCTTAGTGATGGGCTTCTCTTCCTCAATGGGAATGTCTCCTTCTATGAAAGCTCCAGCTGAGTAACATAGATGGCAAATAAGATGAGGAAAAGCTAGCCTTGCCCCAGGAGAGGGCTTTTCGGCTATCTTGTAGAATTCAAGGGAGATGACTTCATGAACTTCTACTTCCTCTCCAATCATGATGCTATGAATCATGATGGCCCGATCCACAGTAACTTCAGATCGGTTGCTAGTGGGGATGATGGAGCGTTGGATGAACTCCAACCATCCTCTAGCCACAGGCTTGAGGTCCAGTCTTCTTAATTGAACCGGCTTGCCTTTGGAGTCAATCTTCCATTGAGCTCCTTCCACACATATGTCCCTGAGGACTTGGTCCAACCTTTGATTAAAGTTGACCCTTCTAGTGTAGGGGCGTGCATCTCCTTGCATCATAGGCAAGTTAAACGCCAACCTCACATTTTACGGACTAAAATCTAAGTATTTCCCCCGAACTATTGTAATATAATTCTTTGGGTTTGGGTTCTTACTTTGATCATGGTTCCTAGTGATCCATGCATTGGCATAGAACTCTTGAACCATTAGGATGCCGACTTGTTGGATGGGTTTTGTTAGAACTTCCCAACCTCTTCTTTGGATTTCATGTCAGATCTCCGGATACTCATTCTTCTTGAGCTTGAAAGGGACCTCGGGGATCACCTTCTTCTTGGCCACAATATCATAGAAGTGGTCTTGATGGGCTTTGGAGATGAATCTTTCCATCTCCCATGACTCGGAGGTGGAAGCTTTTGTCTTCCCTTTCCCTTTTCTAGAGGATTCTCCAGTCTTAGGTGCCATCAATGGTAATGAAAAAACAAAAAGCTTATGCTTTTACCACACCAAACTTAGAATTTTGCTCGCCCTCGAGCAAGAGAAGAAAGAATAGATGAAGAAGAAGAAGAAAATATGGAGGAGAAGAGGGAGTGGTGTATTCGGCCAAGAAGAGAAGAGAGGGTTGTGTTGTGTGAAAATGAGGAAGAATGGAGGGCTATATATAGGGAAGGGAAGGGGGGGTAAGGTTCGGCCATAAGGGTGGGTTTTGGGTGGGAAATTGATTTTGAATTTGAAGGTAGGTGGGGTTTATGAGGTAGGCTTATGGGGAAGAGTGGATGGATGTGAGTGGTGAAGTGGTTATAGGGAAGAGAGATTGAGGTGATTGGTGAAGAGTTTTGGGGAAGAGTGTTTATGGGATTGTGTGAAAGAGGGGTCAGAAGAAGTGAGTGGAGGTAGGTGGGGATCCTGTGGGGTCCACAGATCCTGAGGTGATCCTGTGGGTCCACAGATCCTGAGGTGTTCAAGGATTTACAACCTTGCACCAAATTAGGCATGCAAAATGCCCTTGCACACAACTCTGGGCGTTCAGCGCCAGATTGGTGCTTGTTCTGGGCGTTGAACGCCCATTTGTTGCCCATTTCTGGCGTTGAACGCCAGAACCATGCTTGTTCTGGGCGTTCAGCGCCAGCTCTTTTCCAGGGTGCAATTCTGGCGTTCAAACGCCCAGATGCTGCCCATTTTGGGCGTTCAGCGCCAGAACCATGCTCTGTTCTGGCGTTGAATGCCAGCCAGATGCTTCTTACTGGCGTTTAAACGCCAGTAAGGTCTTCCTTCAGGGTGTGATTTTTCTTCTGCTGTTTTTGATTCTGTTTTAAATTTTTATATTTATTTTGTGACTCCACATGATCATGAACCTAATAAAACATGAAAGAACAAGAAAAATAAAATTAGATAAATAAAAATTGGGTTGCCTCCCAATAAGCGCTTCTTTAATGTCAATAGCTTGACAGTGGGCTCTCATGGAGCCTCACAGATCTTCAGAGCATTGTTGAGACTCCCCAACACCAAACTTAGAGTTTGGATATGGGAGTTCAACACCAAACGTAGAGTTTGGTTGTGGCCTCCCAATACCAAACTTAGAGTTTGACTGTGGGGGCTCTGGTTGACTCTGTTTTGAGAGAAGCTTACTATGTCTCTTTTCCATGTTTACAGAAAGGTAACCTTGAGTTGTAAACACAAGGGAGTCCTCATTCAATTGAAGGACTAATTCACCTCTGTCAACATCAATCACAGCTCTTGCTGTGGCTAGGAAAGGTCTTCCAAGGATGATGGATTCATCCTCATCCTTCCCAGTATCAAGGATTATGAAATCAGCAGGGATGTAAAGGCCTTCAACCTTTACTAACACGTCCTCTACTTGTCCATAAGCCTATTTTCTTGAATTGTCTGCCATCTCTAATGAGATTTTAGCAGCTTGCACCCCAAAGATTCCCAGTTTCTCTATTACAGAGAGGGGCATGAGGTTTATCCCTGAACCAAGGTCACACAGAGCCTTTTCAAAGATCATGTTGCCTATAGTACAAGGTATTACGAACTTTCCAGGATCCTATTTCTTCTGAGGCAATGCCAGTTGATCCAGATCACTTAGTTCATTGGTGAACAAGGGAGTTCATCTTCCCAAGTCTCAATACCAAATAATTTGGCATTCAGCTTCATGATTGCACCAAGGTAGTTGGTAACTTGCTCTTCAGTAACATCCTCATTCTCTTCAGAAGATGAATACTCGTCAGAGCTCATGAAAGGCATAAGGAGGTTCAATGGAATCTCTATGGTCTCTAGATGAGTCTCATATTCCTTTGGTTCCTCAAAGGGGAACTCCTTATTGATCACTGGACGTCCCAGGAGGTCTTCCTCACTGGGATTTACGTCTTCCCCTTCCTCTCCAGGTTCGGCCGTGTTGACTATGTCAATGGCCTTGCACTCTCCTTTTGGATTTTCTTTTGTATTGCTTGGGAGAGTACTAGGAGGGATTTCAGTGATCCTTTTACTCAGCTGGCCCACTTGTGCTTCCAAATTTCTAATGGAGGATCTTTTTTCATTCATGAAACTCACAGTGGCCTTAGATAGATCAGAGACTAAATTTGCTAAGCTAGATAGATTCTGCTCAGAATTCTCTATCTGTTGCTGAGTGGATAATGGAAAAGGTTTACTATTGTTAAACCTATTTCTTCCACCATTATTAAAGCCTTGTTGAGGCTTTTGTTGATCCTTCCATGAGAAATTTGGATGATTTCTCCATGATAGATTATAGGTGTTTCCATAAGGTTCACCCATATAATCTACCTCTGCTATTGCAGGGTTCTCAGGATCATAGGCCTCTTCTTCAGAAGGCGCCTCTTGAGTATTATTGGATGCAACTTGCATTCCATTCAGACTCTGAGAAATCATATTGACTTGCTGAGTTAATATTTTATTCTGAGCCAGTATGGCATTCAGAGTATCAATTTCAAGAACTCCCTTCTTCATAGGCGTCCCATTACTCACAGGATTCCTCTCAGAAGTGTACATGAACTGGTTATTAGCAACCATGTCAATGAGTTCTTGAGCTTCTGCAGGCGTTTTCTTTAGGTAAATGGATCCACCTGTAGAGGTATCCAATGACATTTTAGCCAATTCAGATAGACCATCATAGAATATATCCAGGATAGTCCATTCTGAAAGCATGTCAGAAGGACACTTTTTGGTCAGTCCTTTGTATCTCTCCCAAGCTTCATAGAGGGATTCACCTTCTTTCTGTCTGAAGGTCTGAACATCCACTCTAAGCTTACTCAGCTTTTGAGGAGGAAAGAACTTGGCTAAGAAAGCCTTGACCAGCTTATCCCAAGAGTTCAGGCTATCCTTAGGTTGAGAGTCTAACCATACTCTAGCTCTGTCTCTCACAGCAAAAGGGAAAAGCATGAGCCTGTAGACTTCAGGATCTACTCCATTAGTCTTAACAGTATCACAGATCTGCAAGAATTCAGTTAAGAACTGAAAAGGATCTTCAGATGGAAGTCCATGAAACTTGCAATTCTGCTACATCAGAGAAACTAATTGAGGTTTCAGCTCAAAATTGTTTGCTCCAATGGCAGGAATGGAGATGCTTCTTCCATGTAAATTGGAATTAGGTACAGTAAAGTCACCGAGCATCCTCCTTGCATTATTATTATTTTCAGCTACCATCTCCTCTTCTTGTTCGAAAATTTCTGAAAGGTGCTTGTTGGATTGTTGTAATTTAGCTTCTCTTAGTTTCCTCTTCAGAGTCCTTTCAGGTTCCGGATCTGCTTCAACAAAAATATTCTTGTCCTTGCTCCTGCTCATATGAAAAAGAGGGACAGAAAAATAATAATAATAGGGGGTCCTTTTTACCACAGTATAGAGGTCCCTGTGTGAGTAGAAGAAAAGAAGAAGAAAAAAATTCGAACACAGATGGAAGAGGGGGTTCGAATTTGGGTGAGATGAAGTATTAGTAGATGAATAAATAAATAGAAGGAGATATCAGATAAGAGAGAGAGAGAGAGAGAGAGAATTTTCGAAAATAATTTTTTGAAAAAGAGTTAGTGATTTTCGAAAATAGTTTTTGAAAAAGGTTAGTAATTTTTCTAAAATTAAAATAAAAATTAAAATAATTAGTTAATTAAAAAGAAATTTTTGAAAAAGAGAGAAGATATTTTCGAAAATTAGAGAGAGAGAGTTAGTTAGGTAGTTTTGAAAAAGATAAGAAACAAACAAAAAGTTAGTTAGTTAGTTGAAACAAATTTGAAAATCAATTTTGAAAAGATAAGAAGATAAGAAGTTAGAAAGGATATTTTAAAATCAAATTTTGAAAAAGATAAGATAAAGAGATATTTTTGAAAAGATATGATTGAAATTAGTTTTAAAAAAGATTTGATTTTTAAAATCACAATTAATGATTTGATTCACAAGAAATCACAAGATATGATTCTAGAACTCAAAGTTTGAATCTTTCTTAACAAGCAAGTAACAAACTTGAAATTTTTGAATCAAAACATTAATTGATGATGTTATTTTCGAAAATTAGGAGATAAAGATAAGAAAAAGATTTTTGAAAAATATTTTTAAAATTTTCGAAATTAATTAAGAAAAATAAAATTTATTTTTGAAAAAGATTTTTAAAAAAATAAGATTTTTAAATTGAAAATTTGATTTGACTCATAAGAAACAATTGAATTTTAAAAATTTTTGAAAAAGTCAACTCAAATTTTCGAAATTTATGAGAGAAAAAAGGAGAAGATATTTTTTTGATTTTTGAATTTTTTTATTGATGAGAGAGAAAAACATGAAAATGATGCAATGCATGAAAATTTTGGATCAAAACAATGAATGCATGCAAGAATGCTATGAATGTCAAGATGAACACCAAGAACACTTTGAAGATCATGATGAACATGAAGAACATATTTTTGAAAATTTTTATATGCAAAGAAAACATGCAAGACACCAAACTTAGAAATCTTTCATGTTCAGACACTATGAATGCAAAAATGTACATGAAAAACAAGAAAAGACACAAAACATGAAAACATCAAGATCAAACAAGAAGATTTACCAAGAACAACTTGAAGATCATGAAGAACACTATGAATGCATGAATTTTTCGAAAAATGCAAGATGAATATGCAATTGACACCAAACTTTCAACTTGACTCAAGACTCAAACAAGAAACATGAAATATTTTAGATTTTTATGATTTTATTAAATTTTTTTGGATTTTTTGAAAATTGGTGTGAAAAAGGAAAAATAAGGATTCCAAAAATTTTTAATATGAATTCCAGAAATCTTGCACTCTGAGTCTAAAGCTCTAATCTGAGGGTTAGACATGGCTTAATAGCCAGTCAAGCTTTAGCATGTAACATCAGAATATACTGCTCATTACTTATCAAATTAACTTGCCTCTATGCTGATGGTTTGGAAGCCTCAGTCCAAAAGAATTTAGACATGGCTTTACAACCAGTCAGACTCCAACATGCTTCATGAAACACTAGAATTCATTCTTAAAAATTCTGAAGAAAAATATTTTTTGAAAACATTTATTTAAAATTTTTTTTTAAAAAACAAAGGAGAAATTTTTGAAAGGTTTTTGAAAAATTTTTGAAAATAAAACAAAAAGAAAATTACCTAATCTGAGCAACAAGATAAACCATCAGTTGTCCAAACTCGAACAATCCCCAGCAACGGCGCCAAAAACTTGGTGCACGAAATTGTGATCTCAGGCAACGGCGCCAAAAACTCTATACGCACGTCTTAATAAATCGTTTTTCATTCACAACTTCGATACAACTAACCAGCAAGTGCACTGGGTCATCCAAGTAATAAACCTTACGTGAGTAAGGGTCAATCCCACGGAGATTGTTGGTATGAAGCAAGCTATGGTCACCTTGTAAATCTCAGTCAGGCGGATATAAAATAGTTATGGAGTTTTCGAACATAAATAATAAATAGATAGAAAATAAGGATAGAAACACTTATGTATATCATTGGTGAGAATTTCAGATAAGTGTATAGAGATGCTTTTGTTCCTCTGAACCTCTGCTTTTCTGTTGTCTTCATCCAATCAGTCTTACTCCTTTCCATGGCTGGCTTTATGTAAGGACATCACCGTTGTCAATGGCTACTTTTTATCCTCTCTGAAAAATGGTCCGATGCGCTGTCACTGCATGGCTAATCGTCTGGAGGCATCACCCTTGTCAATGGCTGCATCCCATCCTCTTGTGAAAATGGTCCAAATGCTCTGTCACAGCACGGCTAATCATCTGAGGTTCTCGATCATACTGGAATAGGATTCACCCTCCTTTTGCGTCTGTCACTACGCCCAGCACTCGCGAGTTTGAAGTTCGTCACAGTCATTCAATCCCAGAGTCCTACTCGGAATACCACAGACAAGGTTTAGACTTTCCGGACTCTCATGAATGCCGCCATTAATCTAGCTTATACCACGAAGATTCTAATTTAGAGATCCAAGAGATACTCATTCAATCTAAGGTGGAACGGAAGTGGTTGTCAGGCACGCGTTCGTGGGGGAATGATGATGATTGTCACGTTCATCACATTCAGGTTGAAGTGCGAATGAATATCTTAGAAGCGGAATAAGTTGAATTGAATAGAAAAATAGTAGTACTTTGCATTAATCTTTGAGGAACAGCAGAGCTCCACACCTTAATCTATGGAGTGCAGAAATTCTACCATTAAAAATACATAAGTGAACATAGGGTAAGCATGGCCGAGTGGCCAGCCTCCCATGGAGGTCTAGAGATCTAAAAATGATCCAAAGATGATCCGAAGATGATAGTAAAAAGTCCTATTTATACTAAACTAGTTACTAGGGTTTACAAAAGTAAGTAATTGATGCATAAATCCACTTCCGGGGCCCACTTGGTGTGTGCTTGGGCTGAGCTTGAATGTTACACGTGTAGAGGTCATTCTTGGAGTTGAACGCCAGTTTGTAACGTATTTCTGGCGTTCAACTCTGGCTTGTGACGTGTTTCTGGCGTTTAACTCTAGATTGCAGCGTAGAACTGGCGTTCAACGCCCTTTTACGTCATCTAAACTCGGCCAAAGTATGGACTATTATATATTTCTGGAAAGTCCTGGATGTCTACTTTACAACGCAATTGGAAGCGCGCCATTTTAAGTTCTGTAGCTCCAGAAAATCCACTTTGAGTGCAGGGAGGTCAGAATCCAACAGCATCAGCAGTCCTTCTTCAACCTCTGAATCTGATTTTTGCTCAAGTCCCTCAATTTCAGCCAGAAAATACCTGAAATCACAGAAAAACACACAAACTCATAGTAAAGTCTAGAAATATGAATTTAACATAAAAACTAATGAAAACATCCCTAAAAGTAACAGAATTCTACTAAAAACATACTAAAAACAGTGCCAAAAAGCGTATAAATTATCCGCTCATCAGCTTGTAATGTGCTAAAATTATGAACAAATGGGTTAATCGTAGGCTCAAATTGGCTAACAATGGATGATAAAAGGTAGGCTATTTGGGTAAGTGAGCTAAACGAAATGATGGCCTTAATCATATAAATGCATGAATACACAAAATAATGGACATAAAGAATCAAACAAATCAAAGATTACAATCATAGAAAGAGAATAATGCATACAAGAAGGAAAATAAGTGGTTATAATATGTAACCACACCATTAGGCTCAAATCTCACAAGCTTGTGTTCTTAGCTCAAAAACCATGTTCCAAAATAAATTCTTTCAAGCAAGTTCAAAAAAAAATTTTTCGAATTGGTAGGGTGCCCTAAAATAATTTCTTGGAAAAGAAATCATCACCCTAACCAAGTAGTCCTAGCAAGAAAGAAGTGGTGAAAATATGTACAAATTCTAACTAGCATGCAACCTAACATGCAATGTAATAACTAATCTAACAAAGAAAACTAAGAATTGATGTTGGACAAGAAAATTGTTACCCACGGAGATCAGTCGGACGACCTCCCCACACTTGAAGATTGCACCGTCATCGGTGCATGCAAAGAAGAGCAAAGTGGACGTGTTGCTACAATTGATAAGCTTCTTCAAAAGGTTGTGTGGGTGGACTTGTTTGTTGCCCCATTTAAAAGCTCTTCCTTTTCTTCCTTCTTGGTGGCCAACCTAAAAGGAGAGAAAAAGAAAGAAAATGAAGCTTACAATAAAGATATCAAAGCAAATAGAACATAGGCGGGGGCTAATGCCAAATAAGAGTATGGTTCTCTACGACATGGTAGCTAAGCATGTGAGTAAGAAAATAATATGAGCTAATGGCATATCAACTAATACTTGATGCAAGAATAAAGTCAAAGCATGAAGAGCATATTGAGCATCAAGTTCAAATAAGAAAAAGTAGATCATGAAAAATAATATGAGCTCATATCAATGCACAAGGGATACAAGAGTCATAAAAGATGAAGCATTGATTTAAAAGTTTCATCACCCATCAATATCAAACAAGTCACGAAGCACCAAAATAATGCAAGAAATGCTCAACAATTGAGTAAGAGAATTCAACACCATTATTAAAATGAAAAGCTTAGAAAATAAAATGAAAACAAGCTATAAAAACAAAATTAAAATGCAAAGAATAGAAGTATATGAATGCGATAAACAAAAGAAAATGGAAGAGGAGGAAAAAAACTCTTTTTTTTACCGACGCGGATGCGTCATGCACGCCTACGCGCCAATGCGCAGTTTGGCCGAAGGGCGCGTACGCGCCAGGTGCGCACACGCGTGGGTTAGGTTAGGCGCTGGGCACAGTGTCAGCCCAAGATTGGCCCAACTCTTTGGAAAATGTACCAGGAGGGCAGGTGGCGCTATCGACGCGCGTGCGCACAGCGTGCGTGCATGCACATTGCGCAATTGGCATCAAAGACGCGTACGCGCCAGGTGCGCATACGCGCGGGTTGGCTTGTGCCTTAGGCCCAATATTCGCACAGTGCAGGCCTAACTCTCGGGTTTTTGGCTGGGGTGGAATTTTTTCATCCACGCGTATGCGCCATGTACGCGTGCGCATGGATGGTCGAAAATGCTTGGGCACGCGTACGCGCCAAGTGCAGGCACGCGCGGGTTGGTGCTCTATTTTTTCAAAATTTTTCCAAGTTCTTGCACCAAACTAAGCCTTCCAAATCTCCAAACAGCTACCAAAACACCTTAAAACCTTATTTAACATATCAAACTACCAAATAAACTCAACAAACTAATCAAAATATGAAATTAAACTACTTTTACCAATATGTACAAAAGAGAAAAATGAAAAGAATTTACCATGGTGGGTTGTCTCCCACCTAGCACTTTTGTTTATTGTCCTTAAGTTGGACTTATGGGGAGCTCCTCATCAAGGTGGCTTGTGCTTGAAGCTATCCTTGAACATCCACCAATGCTTGAATCTCCAACAAGCTCCATTCTTCAAATTTAATATCTTCAAGCCTTGATGGAGTTCCGCACAAGCTATGAGCTCCCAAAGGTGATCCTCATGTATTCCCGGATCCCATATCTTGTTTCTACACCCATCTTTGAGTTGATTATCATTATTCCATTTGGGTGGCATAATCTTGGAATTCTCATTTAAGCAACCAAACAACATCCTAGACCCAAGCAATCTAGTTCTACACCAACCGTTGCTATTAAGCTTTGAACATGTCACCATAATGAGCCTTGGTTTATAATTCCAACCACTAACCATCTCCCTTTTGCTCTTAAAGACACAAAGATGTCTAAGTTGACCATCCGTTTCAAGCAAACTATATTCAAGAGGAATAATAAAGCTTAAGTATAAGGAATTTACCCTCTTGAATGAAAGAATGGATGGTGATGACTTGGGGAGAAGTACCTCCAATGTCCTTGCAAGCTCTACTCCCTTATATTCTTCCTTGACCACCTCCACCTCTTCACATACTTCTTCACTTTCAATCCTTTATTCATCAATTTCATCTAACTCTTCTCCATCACTCAAATCATAAATAGGAGGTTGAGAGAAATCTACCTCCACATTGATTTCTATCTCATTGGGAGAAGGTTCTTCAAATTCAAAGGATTTACCACCAAGAAGATTGGATGCATGATCTTCATCACCAAGGGAACTCAATTCTTGCTCCATTCCTTCCAAGTCTTCATTCAATAATTATTTTGGAGGTTGTGCACTCTCCTCCTCAACATCAAATTCAATCTTCTTGGAGAGGTTCTCTTCAACTCTAGGTTCCCAAGGAGGTTCTGCATCTCCTAAGTCTTCAACCACTTCTTCCTTTTCTTCAATGGTCATAGGCTCCTCCAATTGCTCTAATACAAAATAACATCCCTCATTTTCCACCGGGGTTCCCAATTTCTCCTTCATGCTATGCTTTTCAATTAATTCTCCACATGTGACCATGGGAGTGCTTTGAGTGCTCAAGCATTGGGAAGCTAAAATGCTTACTACCTTGGTCAAGGTAGCCACAAATTCTAGTGTCTCCCTTTGCATTTCTCCTTGCCCTTGAAGTATAAGGCCAAGGATTTCATCCATTGGGGATTGGAGTGGATAAGAGGGTTCATTGTCTTAGAGAAAGGGTTCATAATAGGAAGGTGGTTCTTCTTGGTAAGGGTATGGTGGTGTATATTGAGGTGGTTCTTGGGGGTATTGATATTGGAATGGTGGTTCCATGTATGGCTCATATGGTTCAAAAGGTGGTTGGTATGGTGGATATGGATTGGGGTCATGTGTTTGGTGAAAAGAGGTTTGTGAGTATGGTTGAGGGCTATGTTGAGGATATGGTTCATAGGCATATGGTGGTGGTTCTTGAAAATCACAAGGAGATTCACCATAGCCATTAGATTGATATGCATCATAGAATGGCTCTTGTTCATAGTCCAATGGTGGAGGTTGTTGCCATGAGGATTGATCATATGCATATGGCTCCTCCCACCTTTGATTGTTCCATCCTTGATACACATCCTCATTGTAGCTCTCATTTCCTACAATATAGTTGTAATCATACTCATAGCCAAAGTGAGAATTCATGATAGCAAGAGAAAATGAAAACAAAATCAAATAAGAAGCAAGAAAATTAAATCCTAAAACTAGCAAGAACTAACAAAGAAGCAAAAGGCAAACCTATTTACAATATTCACATATATACAATAACTAATAACATAACACCATTGCAAATCCCCGGCAACGGCGCCATTTTGATGAACGGGATTCTTGACAGTTTAGAATTCACAAATGAATTCTCGTTGCAAGTATAGTTTCTAAACCAACAAATAATCCTTTTATACAAAAGAATGTTTGTCACTAAAACAAACCCCTAATTTATAAACCGAAGTATTGGAACCTCGGGTCGTTCTCCCTAGGAATTGCAATAAAGTGTCTTGTTATTGGTTATGAGGTATGTTTTGGGGATTTTGGGATAAGAGACATGAAATGTAAATAGCAATGAAAATAAACTAACAACTAAAAAGGTCTTGGCAAAGGTTGGTGGTCAAGGATCTCTATCCTTATCACTAACCACAACATGAGAATTGGCAAGGATCAATCCCACTAAGTCATCCCCTAACTAATAGTAGAGAAAAGTCAAGTGAGCTATATCAATCCAAGTCCATAAGTCCTAGTTCTCCACCAAATCAATTAGTGAGATCTAGAGTTAATGTCGTCAATTACTTGGACATTAGTAACTCAAGAGTTCCTAAGTTACCTTCCCAAGCCAAGAGCATAAAATTCTACTCTAAAATCCAACCAAGCATTTTATCAAACACTTGGGAGGCACAAAAGAAAAGCATAGTAAAATTGCAAGGAAAATAAATCTATACTACTCAATTGCAAGAAATTAAACAACAATAAAGGAAATCAACAATAAAGGAACAAGAATCATAAATTGCATTAAAAAGAAAAAGAAAGAACAAAAGTGCATCAACATAAAAGTAGAGAATTACAATAATTAAATGCTAAACTAGAGAGAAGAAATGTAGAAGAAGAAAAAATTGCAAAGAAAAAGTAAATCAAAGCATGAAATTAACCTAGATCTAAAAATTCCTAATCTAGATCTAACATACTCCTAATTCTAGAGAGAACAGAGAGCTTCTCTCTCTAGAAACTAACTAAAGCATGATAAAACTAAAATAAAACTCACTAACTACCTAGATTTCTCATCCCTCTTCAATCCTTGGGTTAAATAGCATCAGAAATGAGTTGGATTGGGCCCAAAATGCCTTAGAATTTGCTGGCCACGAGTTGCATTAAGTGAATCATGTGCACCCATTGGCGCGTATGCATACCGTGCATGTGCACGCCCTTATGCGCGGTGCAACTATGAAAAATCTTATATCATTTTGAAGCCCCGGATGTTACTGATGAGCGGATAATTTATACGCTTTTTGGCATTGTTTTTAGTATGTTTTTAGTAGGATCTAGTTACTTTTAGGGATGTTTTCAATAGTTTTTATGATAAATTCACATTTCTGGACTTTACTATGAGTTTGTGTGTTTTTCTGTGATTTCAGGTATTTTCTGGCTGAAATTGAGGGACTTGAGCAAAAATCAGATTCAGAGGTTGAAAAAGGACTGCTGATGCTGTTGGATTCTGACCTCCCTGCACTCAAAGTGGATTTTCTGGAGCTACAGAACTCGAAATGGCGCGCTTCCAATTGCGTTGGAAAGTAGACATCCAGGGCTTTCCAGAAATATATAATAGTCCATACTTTGGCCAAGAATTGACGAAGTAAACTGGCGTTCAACGCCAGCCTTCTGCCCAAATCTGGCGTCCAGCGCCAGAAAAGGATCCAAAACCAGAGTTGAACGCCCAAACTGGCACAGAAACTGGCGTTCAACTCCACAAATGGCCTCTGCACGTGCAACACTCAGGCTCAGCCCAAACACACACCAAGTGGGCCCCAGAAGTGGATTTATGCATCAATTACTTACTCATGTAAACCCTAGTAGCTAGTTTATTATAAATAGGACCTCTTACTATTGTATTAGGCATCTTTGGTCTCAGTTTTATTCCATTGTTCATCTTAGGAGACTATTGATCTCGTTTAGGGGGCTGGCCATCTCGGCCATGCCTGGACCTTCACTTATGTATTTTCAACGGTAGAGTTTCTACACTCCATAGATTAAGGTGTGGAGCTCTGCTGTTCCTCAAAGATTAATGCAAAGTACTACTGTCTTCTATTCAATTCTTCTTATTTCGCTTCTAAGATATCCATTCGCACTCAAGAACGTGATGAAGGTGATGATTATGTGTGACGCTCATCACCATCTCCCCTATGAACGCGTGCCTGACAAACACTTCTGTTCTACATGAATTAAGCTAGAATGAGTATCTCTTAGATCTCCTAACCAGAATCTTCGTGGCGTAAGCTAGAATGATGGCGGCATTCAGGAGAATCCGGAAGGTCTAAACCTTGTCTGTGGTATTCTGAGTAGGATTCAATGATTGAATGACTGTGACGAGCTTCAAACTCGCGATTGTTGGGCGTTAGTGACAGACACAAAAGGAGGGTGAATCCTATTCCAGCATGATCGAGAACCGACAGATGAATAGCCGTGCCGTGACAGGGTGCGTGAGCATATTATTCACTGAGAGGAGGGGATGTAGCCACTGACAACGGTGATGCCCTTGCATAAAGCCAGCCATGGAAAGGAGTGAGACTGATTGGATGAAGATAGCAGGAAAGCAGAGGTTCAGAGGAACGAAAAGCATCTCCATTCGCTTATCTGAAATTCCTACCAATGATTTACATAAGTATCTCTATCCCTATTTTATTATATAATATTCGAAAACACCATTATCACTTTATATCTGCCTGACTGAGATTTACAAGGTGACCATAGCTTGCTTCATACCAACAATCTCCGTGGGATTCGACCCTTACTCACGTAAGGTATTACTTGGACGACCCAGTGCACTTGCTGGTTAGTTGTATCGAAGTTGTGACAATTATGAATTAAGATCAAAGCACCAAGCTTTGGAGCCATTACCAGGGATTGTTCGAGCCTGGACAACACAATTTCGTGCACCAAGTTTTTGGCGCCGTTGCCGGGGATTGTTCGTGTTTGGACAACTGACGGTTCATCTTGTTGCTCAGATTAGGTAATTTTCTTTCTGTTTTGGTTTCAAAAATTTTTCAAAAATCTTTCAAAAATTCCTCACTTGTTTTCGAAAAAAAAAAAAAATATTTTTACTAAAAAAAAAAAATGTTTTCAAAAATAAATTATTCTATGGCTTCAAAATTTTTAAGAATGAATTCTAGTGTTTCATGAAATATGTTGAATCATATCTGGCTGTAAAGCCATACCCAAACTACTTTGGGATTGGTATTCAACTAATCACACCAGCCCATGTAATTATATGTTGCATCCTGGCTGGCTGTAAAGCCATGTCTAAATTTATTTGGACTGAGGCAGCAATTTGTTATCAAGAACAAGCTAGTTATTGCTAATCCACCTGCTACTGTTCCTGATCTACCTGCTGAAGCTTGGCTGGCCATTGGCCATGTCTAGTGTTTTGGACTGGAGCTTTCTTTGAAAGCTTGGCTGGCTAGTGAGCCATGTCTAATTCCTGGACTGAAGCTTTAGACTAACGTGGCAAGATTCCTGGAATTCATATTAAAAATTTTGGAATCCTTATTTTTCCTTTTAATTTTCGAAAAATATAAAATAAAAACCCAAAAAAATTAGAAAATCATAAAAATCAAAAATATTTTTTGTTTCTTGTTTGAGTCTTGAGTCACATTATAAGTTTGGTGTCATTTGCATATGCATCTTGCATATTTCGAAAATATCATGCATTCATAGTGTTCTTCATGATCTTCAAGTTGTTCTTGGTAAGTCTTCTTGTTTGATCTTGATGATTTTTTGTTTTGTGTCTTTTCATGTTTTTCATATGCATTCTTGAATTCTTAGTGCGTAAGCATTAAAGAATTCTAAGTTTGGTGTCTTGCATGTTTTCTTTGCATTAAAAATTTTTTCAAAAATATGTTCTTGATGTTCATCATGACATTCAAAGTGTTCTTGGTGTTCATCTTGACATTCATAGCATTCTTGCATGCATCACATGTTTTGATCTAAAAATTTCATGCATTGCATCTTTTTAGTGTTTTTCTCTCTTGCATCATAAAAACTCAAAAATCAAAAAAATATCTTTCCTTTTTTTTCTCTCATCAAATTCGAAAATTTGAGTTGACTTTTTCAAAAATTTTTAAAAATCAAATTGTTTCTCATGAGTCAAATCAAATTTTCAATTTGAGAATCTTATCTTTTTCAAAATCTTTTTCAAAAATCAAATCTTTTTCAAAATTATTAGTTATTTTCGAAAATTTCAAAAATATTTTTCAAAAATCTTTTTCTTATTTTCTATCACAAATTTTCGAAAATAACATAATCAATTAATGTTTTGATTCAAAAATTTGAAGTTTGTTACTTGCTTGTTAAGAAAGATTCAAACTTTGAGTTCTAGAATCATATCTTGTGATTTCTTATGAATCAAGTCATTAATTGTGATTTTAAAAATCAAATCTTTTTCAAAACTAATTTTATCATATCTTTTCAAAAATATCTTCTTATCTTATCTTTTTCAAAAATATCTTTTCAAAATATCTTTTCTAACTTCCTAACTTCTTATCTTTTCAAAATTTGTTTCAACTAACTAACTAACTTTTTGTTTGTTTCTTAACTTTTTCAAAACCACCTAACTAACTCTCTCTCTCTAATTTTTGAAAATATCTTCCCCTTTTTCAAAAAATTTCTTTTTAATTAACTAATTATTTTTATTTTTTATTTTTAATTTCAAAAATTTCGAAAAAAAAAAAAATACTAACAACTTTCAAAAACCAATTTTCAAAAATCACTAACTCCTTTTCAAAAATAATTTTCGAAAATTCCCCCCGTCTCTCTCATCCTATTCTATTTATTCATTCATTAACTAACATTACTTCCTCACATCATCACCAAATTCGAACCCCCTACTCTATCTGTGTTCAAATTTCTTCTTCTTTTCTTCTACTAACAATAAGGATCCTCTTTACTGTGACATAGAGGATTCCTCTTCTTTTCTTTTGTTCTCCTCTTTCTTATGAGCAGGGACAGAGAAAAAGGCATTCTTGTTGAAGCTGATCCAGAACCTGAAAGGACTCTGAAGAGAAAATTAAGAGAAGCTAAATTACAACAATCCAGAGACAACTTGATTGAAAATTTCGAACAAGTAAAGGAGATGGCAGCCGAACCCAACAACAATGCAAGGAGAATGCTTGGTGACTTTACTGCACCTAATTCCAATTTACATGGAAGAAGCATCTCCATTCCTGCCATTGGAGCAAACAATTTTGAGCTTAAACCTCAATTAGTTTCTCTAATGCAGCAGAACTGCAAGTTTCATGGACTTCCATCTGAAGATCCTTTTCAGTTCTTAACTAAATTCTTGCAGATATGTGATACTGTTAAGACTAATGGAATAGATCCTGAAGTCTACAGGCTCATGCTTTTCCCTTTTGCTGTAAGAGACAGAGCTAGATTATGGTTGGATTATCAACCTAAAGACAGCCTGAACTCTTGGGATAAGCTGGTCACGGCTTTCTTAGCCAAGTACTTTCCTCCTCAAAAGCTGAGCAAGCTTAGAGCTGATGTTCAAACCTTCAGGCAGAAAGAAGGTGAATCTCTCTATGAAGCTTGGGAAAGATACAAACAGTTGACCAAAAAGTGTCCTTCTGACATGCTTTCAGAATGGACCATCCTGGATATATTCTATGATGGTTTATCTGAGCTATCAAAGATGTCACTGGACACTTCTGCAGGTGGATCCATTCACCTAAAGAAAACGCCTGCAGAAGCTCAAGAACTCATTAACATGGTTGCTAATAACCAGTTCATGTACACTTCTGAAAGGAATCCTATGAATAATGGGACGCCTATGAAGAAGGGAATTCTTGAGGTTGATACTCTGAATGCCATATTGGCTCAGAATAAAATATTGACTCAGCAAGTCAATATGATCTCTCAGAGTCTGCATGGAATGCAAGCTGCATCCAACAGTACTCAAGAGGCATCTTCTGAAGAAGAAGCCTATGATCCTGAGAACCCTGCAATAGTAGAGGTAAATTACTTAGGTGAACCCTATGGAAACACCTATAACTCAACATGGAGAAATCATCCAAATTTCTCATGGAAGGATCAAAAGCCCCAACAAGGCTTTAATAATGGTGGAAGAAACAGGTTTAGCAATAGCAAGCCTTTTCCATCATCCACTCAGCAACAGACAGAGAACTCTGAACAAAATGCTTCTAAT
Organism: Arachis hypogaea; assembly: GCF_003086295.3. NCBI lineage: Eukaryota > Viridiplantae > Streptophyta > Magnoliopsida > Fabales > Fabaceae > Arachis > Arachis hypogaea. Next base: position 118,542,626 of record NC_092054.1, on the reverse strand, counting down.
TTAGCAAATCTAGTCTCTAATCTATCTAAGGCCACTGTAAGTTTCATGAATGAAACAAGGTCTTCCATTAGAAATTTGGAAGCACAAGTGGGCCAGCTGAGTAAAAGGATCACTGATATCCCTCCTAGTACTCTCCCAAGCAATACAGAAGAGAACCCAAAAGGAGAGTGCAAGGCCATTGACATAAGCGCCATGGCCGAACCTGCAAAGGAAGGAGAGGACGTGAATCCCAAGGAGGAAGACCTCCTGGGACGTCCAGTGATCAATAAGGAGCTTCCCTCTGGGGAATCAAAGGACTCTGAGGCTCATCTAGAGACCATAGAGATTCCATTGAACCTCCTTATGCCCTTCATGAGCTCTGATGAGTATTCCTCTTCTGAAGAGAATGAGGATGTCACTGAAGAGCAAACTGCCAAGTTTCTTGGTGCAATCATGAAGCTGAATGCCAAATTATTTGGCATTGATGCTTGGGAAGTTGAACCTCCCTTGTTCATCAATGAACTAAGTGATCTGGATCAACTGACATTGCCTCAGAAGAGACAGGATCCTGGAAAGTTCATAATACCCTGCACCATAGGCACCATGATCTTTAAAGCTCTGTGTGACCTTGGTTCAGGTATAAACCTCATGCCCCTCTCTGTAATAGAGAAACTGGGAATCTATGGGGTGCAAGCTGCTAAAATCTCACTGGAGATGGCAGACAGCTCAAGAAAACAGGCTTATGGACAAGTAGAAGATGTATTAGTAAAGGTTGAGGGCCTTTACATACCTACTGATTTCATAGTCCTGGATACTGGAAAGGAAGAGGATGAATCCATCATCCTAGGAAGACCTTTCCTGGCCACAGCAAGAGCTGTGATTGAGGTTGACAGAGGTGAAATATTCCTTCAATGGAATGAGAACTCCCTTGTATTCAAAACTCAAGGATCTCCCTCTGCAACCATGGAGAGGAAGTAGGAAAAGCTTCTCTCCAAGCAGAGTCAACCAGAGCCCCCACAGTCAAACTCTAAGTTTGGTGTTGGGAGGCCACAACCAAACTCTAAGTTTGGTGTTGAACTCCCATATCCAAACTCTAAGTTTGGTGTTGGAGAGTCTCAACAAAGCTCTGCACATCTGTGAGGCTCCATGAGAGCCCACTGTCAAGCTATTGACATTAAAGAAGCGCTTGTTGGGAGGCAACCCAATGTTCATCTAATTCTTATTTTTATTGTTTTTCATGTTTTCTTAGGTTAATGATCATGTGGAGTCACAAAATAAATATAAAAATTGAAAGCGGAATCAAAAACAGCAGAAGAAAAATCACACCCTGGAGGAGCATCTGTCTGGCGTTCAAACGCCAGAACAGAGCATAGTTCTGGCGCTGAACGCCCAGAAGGGGAGCATCCTGGCGCTGAACGCCCAGAACAAGCATGGTTCTGGCGTTCAACGCCAGAAATGGCAGCAAATGGGCGTTGAACGCCCAAAATGGGCACCAACCTGGCGCTGAACGCCCAGAGTTGTGTGCAAGGGCATTTTGCATGCCTAAATTGGTGCAGGGATGTAAATGCCTTGACACCTCAAGATCTGTGGACCTCACAGGATCACCTCAGGATCTGTGGACCCCACAGGATCCCCACCTACCTCCACTCACTCTCTTCTCTCTTCTCAATCATCCTCTATTCCCCATAAACACTCTTCCCTATTAACTCTTTACCACTCACATCCAAACACCCACTTTCCTTCAAAATTCAACACCTCTTTCCCACCCAATCCCACCCATATGGCCGAATACACATCTCCCTCCATCTCCTCCATATCTTCTTCTTATTCTTCTATTCTTTCTTCTTTTGCTCGAGGGCGAGCAACATTCTAAGTTTGGTGTGGTAAAAAGCATAGCTTTTTTGTTTTTTTTCCATAACCATTGATGGCACCTAAGGCCAGAGAAGCCTCTAGAAAGAGGAAAGGGAAGACAAAAGCTTCCATCAAGGGTCTATAGCTCAGTGGTAGAACATTTGACTGCAAATCAAGAGATCCCTGAGATACCTCAGGGGATACATTTTCTTCCACACAATTATTGGAAGCAACTAAGGGTGGAACATCAAGAGCACTCCATCATCCTTCATGAAATCAGAGAAGATCTAAAAGCAAAGAAGGAGGAGCAGCAAAGACAAGGAAGAGACATAGAAGAGCTCAAGAACATCACTAAGGTGGACTCATTCCTTGTTCTTACTTTCTCTGTTTTTCATTTTCTATGTTATGTGCTTATCTGTGTTTGTGTCTTCATTACATGATCATTAGTAGTTAGTAACTATGTCTTAAAGTTATAAATGTCCTATGAATCCATCACCTCTCTTAAATGAAAAATGTTTTAATTCAAAAGAACAAGAAGTACATGAGTTTCGAATTTATCCTTGAACTTAGCTTAATTATATTAATGTGGTGACAATGCTTCTTGTTTTCTGAATGAATGCTTGAACAGTGCATATGTCTTTTGAAGTTGTTGTTTAAGAATGTTAAATATGTTGGCTCTTGAAAGAATGATGACTAGGAGACATGTTATTTGATAATCTGAAAAATCATAAAAATGATTCTTGAAGCAAGAAAAAGCAGCAAAGAACAAAGCTTGCAGAAAAAAAAAAGAAAAAAAAAAATAGGGCGAAAAAAAAAAAATAGAGAAAAAAAAATAGAAAGAAAAAGAAAAAGCAAGCAGAAAAAGCCAATAACCCTTAAAACCAAAAGGCAAGGGCAAATAAAAAGGATCCCAAGGCTTTGAGCATCAGTGGATAGGAGGGCCTAAAGGAATAAAATCCTGGTCTAAGCGGCTAAACCAAGCTGTCCCTAACCATGTGCTTGTGGCGTGTAGGTGTCAAGTGAAAACTTGAGACTGAGCGGTTAAAGTCAAGGTCCAAAAGCAAAAGAAGAGTGTGCTTAAGAACCCTGGACACCTCTAATTGGGGACTTTAGCAAAGCTGAGTCACAATCTGAAAAGGTTCACCCAATTATGTGTCTGTGGCATTTATGTATCCGGTGGTAATACTGGAAAACAAAGTGCTTAGGGCCACGGCCAAGACTCATAAAGAAGCTGTGTTCAAGAATCATCATACTGAACTAGGAGAATCAATAACACTATCTGAACTCTGAGTTCCTATAGATGCCAATCATTCTGAACCTCAATGGATAAAGTGAGATGCCAAAACTATTCAAGAGGCAAAAAGCTATAAGTCCCGCTGATATGATTGAAACTATGTTTCATTGATAGTTTGGAATTCATAGTATATTCTCTTCTTTTTATCCTATTTGATTTTCAGTTGCTTGGGGACAAGCAACAATTTAAGTTTGGTGTTGTGATGAGCGGATAATTTATACGCTTTTTGGCATTGTTTTTAGTAGGATCTAGTTACTTTTAGGGATGTTTTCATTAGTTTTTATGATAAATTCACATTTCTGGACTTTACTATGAGTTTGTGTGTTTTTCCGTGATTTCAGGTATTTTCTGGCTGAAATTGAGAGACTTGAGCAAAAATCAGATTCAGAGGTTGAAAAAGGACTGCTGATGCTGTTGGATTCTAACCTCCCTGCACTCAAAGTGGATTTTCTGGAGCTACAGAACTCGAAATGGTGCGCTTTCAATTGCGTTGGAAAGTAGACATCCAGGGCTTTCCAGCAATATATAATAGTCCATACTTTGGCCAAGAATTGACGACGTAAACTGGCGTTCAACGCCAGCCTTCTGCCCAAATCTGGCGTCCAGCGCCAGAAAAGGATCCAAAACCAGAGTTGAACGCCCAAACTGGCACAGAAACTGGCGTTCAACTCCACAAATGGCTTCTGCACGTGCAACACTCAGGCTCAGCCCAAACACACACCAAGTGGGCCCCAGAAGTGGATTTATGCATCAATTACTTACTCATGTAAACCCTAGTAGCTAGTTTATTATAAATAGGACCTCTTACTATTGTATTAGGCATCTTTGGTCTCAGTTTTATTCCATTGTTCATCTTAGGAGACTATTGATCTCGTTTAGGGGGCTGGCCATCTCGGCCATGCCTGGACCTTCACTTATGTATTTTCAACGGTAGAGTTTCTACACTCCATAGATTAAGGTGTGGAGCTCTGCTGTTCCTCAAAGATTAATGCAAAGTACTACTGTCTTCTATTCAATTCTTCTTATTTCGCTTCTAAGATATCCATTCGCACTCAAGAACGTGATGAAGGTGATGATTATGTGTGACGCTCATCACCATCTCCCCTATGAACGCGTGCCTGACAAACACTTCTGTTCTACATGAATTAAGCTAGAATGAGTATCTCTTAGATCTCCTAACCAGAATCTTCGTGGCGTAAGCTAGAATGATGGCGGCATTCAAGAGAATCCGGAAGGTCTAAACCTTGTCTGTGGTATTCTGAGTAGGATTCAATGATTGAATGACTGTGACGAGCTTCAAACTCGCGATTGTTGGGCGTTAGTGACAGACGCAAAAGGAGGGTGAATCCTATTCCAGCATGATCGAGAACCGACAGATGAATAGCCGTGCCGTGACAGGGTGCGTGAGCATATTATTCACTGAGAGGAGGGGATGTAGCCACTGACAACGGTGATGCCCTTGCATAAAGCCAGCCATGAAAAGGAGTGAGACTGATTGGATGAAGATAGCAGGAAAGCAGAGGTTCAGAGGAACGAAAAGCATCTCCATTCGCTTATCTGAAATTCCTACCAATGATTTACATAAGTATCTCTATCCCTATTTTATTATATAATATTCGAAAACACCATTATCACTTTATATCTGCCTCACTGAGATTGGTGCGCATAAACGTGTTATGCTACGATTTAGGAAATTGCACGATCGGCAAAATTCCTTCCGGCAAGTGCACCGGTTATCGTCGTCAAGTAAAAACTCACAATAGAGTGAGGTCGAATCCCACAAGGATTGGTTGAGTGAGCAATTCGGATTAGAAGTGTGTTCTAGTTGAGCGGTATCAAGATTTGAGATGAGAATTGCGGAATGTAAAATTGGCGGGAAAAGTAAATGACAAGAAAATTAAATGGCTGAATCTTAAATTGCATGAATTAAAGAGCAGAATGTAAATTGCTGAAATTAAAAGGGAATGGGGATGATTGCAAGAATTGAATTGCAGAATGTAAAGAGAAAGTGGAAATCAGAAATGGGGAATTCATTGGGTTTAGGAGATATTGAAATCTCCGAATCAAAACATGTATATCTCTTCCTCAACCAATGCATTCATTGAATTTTGCTTGGCAATCTTATATGATTGGATCCCAATTCCTTGGCTCACCAATGCTCTCTAAAAACAAACAAATTCCCAATCCCTTGGTTTAAATGTTCATAAGAAGAGATGATGCTTGATCACTGATTATACCACACAATTTCATGAACCACAATTTGGTAGGATTACATGTCACAATATCCATCCAAACCCCAATCCAATCCACTGTGAGAAAGCTTCTCTAGCATGAATCCTCCATTCCTTTCCCAAGGCTCCGAAGGATTCCAAGTATGAGTAGTTTCTTTCCCAAGACAACTACTCAATGGAATTAGATCGAGAAGCTTTCTAACAAAATTCAAGAGAAAAGATTGAAGAAGAAGATAAACTATTATTGATTCATTGAATTACAATAGAGCTCCCTAACCCAATGAAAGGGGGTTTAGTGAATCATAGCTCTGAATTCAATTACAAGAAAAGGAAAACTAGCTAAAAGTGAAAAGTAAAAGTCCTCATCAGGGGCTGGATTCCCCTTCAATCCCCCTTTCTCAAATGCAGAAACTAAGGCCTTTAAATAGGCTCCCTAAATTACAAAATGAAAATGAAATTCAAAGCAAATTACAATCAAATGAAAATAAACTATTCTAGATGATTCTTGTGGCCTTGATTTGGTGTTGTTGATGGGCCTTGCTTGCTTGAAGGGTAGAGTGACATAATTGATCCAAAAAGGATAATGATCCATTAAACTACACTCAAACGTTGCACCCTCCTTTCTTGAGTCGTCACTTTGTTCTCTTGTCAACCTCGCCAATTTGATGCCAAATATAGACTATTATACCTCGTTGGAAAGCTATGGATGTCAGCTTTCTAACGCAACTGGAAGCACCTCAATTGGATCTTTATAGCTCAAGTTATACTCCATGGAAGGTGAAGAGGTCAGCTGGCCTGATTGCATGTTGGTACTATGTTCTTCTATGCACATTACGGGGCTGTTTTCTCCCTCAATTTTTAGTATCCACCATGCATGCCATATATGCTTGGAAAGATCTAGATGTCTTCTTTCCAATGCATTTTGAATCACTTCATTTGGAGTTTTGTAGCTCAAGTTATTTATGTTTGAAGAAGGCATGGTCAAGCTGTTCCATATAACACGTTTAAGCTTCAGTTTAAGGTTAAACTGAAGCTTAAACGTGGATAAAGGAAGGGCAGCCCTGGAGGTCGAACACGTTTAACCTCCAGTTTGAGGTCAAACTGGAGGTTAAACGTGGAAGCTTAGAATGGTAGCCCTGGAGGTGTCGAACACGTTTAACCTCCAGTTTGAGGTCAAACTGGAGGTTAAACGTGGAAATGGAGAGAGCAACCCTGGAGGAGAAAACTTGGTCGAACACGTTTAAGCTCCAGTTTAAGGTTAAACTGGAGCTTAAACGTGGAAATGGCTCCCTGGTGCATTTCCCATTTCTGGCGTTTAACCTCCAGTTTAAGGTTAAACTGGAGGTTAAACGTGGAAATGCTTCCTGATTGGCATTCTCATTCTGGCGTTTAACCTCCAGTTTAAGGTTAAACTGGAGGTTAAACGTGGAATGCTTCTTTGGTGAGACTTTCATTCTGGCGTTTAACCTCCAGTTTAAGGTTAAACTGGAGGTTAAACTTCAGTTTCAGCATTTCTTAGCCTTCATGATTCTGGCGTTTAAGCTCCAGTTTAGGCTTAAACTGGAACTTAAACTCCACATGTGATATTCAAGCTTCCTTTATTGACTTTGTTGCTTCCTTGCCTAGCCTCTTCTTCCCTGAAATCATCCAAACAATTGCATCAAAGTCTTGCAAAATTTCATGAGAAATCTTCCATTCATAGCATTCAAGTAATATAACTAAAAACTCATGGAATTTGCATCAAAATCTTCATGTTTGAATGATTTAAGACAAGCATGACTATTTGGCCCAAATGATTACTTAAGGCTCAAGAAAATGCATAAAACAACTAAAAATAACAAAAAAATGCTAGTGAAACTAGCCTAAGATGCCTTGGCATCACAACACCAAACTTAATACTTGCTTGTCCCTAAGCAAGTTCTGAATTATTGAGAAGAAAGAATGAAACAGAAAGTAAATTCATTAGCCATATCAGTAAGTAATTGACATTGATTAATGGGGTGTTCATGCAGAAAGTTGTTGCAGCATCACTTTATTGTTTCTTAGGTAAGAATGTCACTTTTTATGTTTCCACTAAAACACTGCTATGGCCTCTTGTTATTCACATATCCTTGGCAAGTTTCTTTTCTTTGTTTTTCTTTTTCTTTGAGCTTATTTGCTCCTTGTTGCTCAGTGTCATGTGTTGCACAAGCCTTTGGCATTTTCTTTTTCTTATCAGTGCACTACACATATCCACTACAGGCATTTTAGTTCACATTTCTTCTTGAGACATTGGTACCCAGCACCTCTTTGTGTGACTAAATGTTTTGTATTTAGGTTGCTCTTGATAATGGACTTTTGGTTGATAATCCCGGGTTAGTTAACCCAAGTTACCAAGTGTTGAAACACTCCTCAGAACCTATTCATCCAAGCATATCCTTAATACATAAACACCACAGGCATTTGTCTCAGAAGTTCAAACCATTGGTGCCTAGCTTATTTTCTCAATTTTTTTGCTTTTTGGTTGCCCTTTTTCAGTGGCTTTTTCTTCTTCTTCTTCTTTCTTTTTCATGGCCAAAGACATTTATTCATCAAGATCCATAGACAGCATCCTAATTTCCACTAAAAGTGACAATTCTAACTTTATTTCTTAGTGAGCTGACTATTCAATCAAATATGCATACCACCACTTAATCTTATTTGATTTCTTACTAAATGGAATTGAGTTACTTTTGTTCAAACATTTCTTTTATTTTATGGAAACAGAACAAGCATGGCAAGCATTTGTTTAAGAAGATGAAGTTATCCAGACACTTAGACTATCACTTATTTGAAAATTAAACAAACAGACAAACAAAAACTGCAATGACTCAAACTTAAAGCAGGGGTGCATGCAAACTTCAAATATCAGCAATTCAAAGTACAAGCAATTAAGTGACAATACAACCTTTTAGCATCTTCTTTGTTGTTCATCATCCTTCCTAGCCTTGGTGTTCTCTTTGATGATGATGTATATTCCTTCCATGAGATTGATTGTCTTCCTGCAAAGCTATTAGAAGTTGCTTGTTCCCCAAGCACTTTGAGAATTGGTTAGCATGCATGGATGTTTGTAGGCCTCTGAACTTAGATTGGTGTGTGAACACGAAACTTAGTTCCTTGCCATATGCAGCAATTGGGATCATATGCAGAAAACCTCATGTGCTTTTATTAAGAAAATAACTATGAACTAGAAAAAGAAACTATGAACTAGAAATTAAACTATTGTTTAAGTAGTTTCCCTGATTGGTTGGAGCTAGTGACTAGTCATGCTGAGGTAGAAATGTGCTTTTAATGAAGTTTTTGGTGGAACACCAAACTTAGAATCTCACATTCACCCTTGAATTGTTTTGGTGTGCAACACCAAACTTAGCTCCTTGCAATACAGATAAATCTACTTAACTCTTTTATTGAAATAACTAGAAAAGAAAAACTACCTTTGGTTGGGTTGCCTCCCAACAAGCGCTTCTTTAACGTCATTAGCTTGACATGCTGTTCCTGACTTTCTTCCTCTTCCTCCAGTTTGTTAAGAGGAATGACTTCAAGTGGATAAAGGAGCTAGTTAGTGCCCCTTGTTGTGAATGCTTCTTTCCAGCAAGCTTTCCCTTGTGATTGGCTTGAGTGAACTTGCTTGTTGGCTCAGGAGTTGGATTGTTCTTCGACCTTCTCTTCTTCATGGATATGATCCTTTGTTTCTCGGTCACAATCTTCATTTTGGTGCTTGTTTCTACTGCCTTCACATCCTTGATCTCAGAACTTGGTTGTTGTTGGACAGTTGGAGTATCCTGTTCATCAAAAGCTTCCTGAATTTGTGGTTCAATGAACCCTTCCTCTTTGCAACTCTCTGTGTCATTGGAGTGTGATCTCCCTTGATTGACTTTCTCCCTTTCTTGTTCTTCTGATTCCTCCCTTGGGTTTGCCATGGTATCACTAGAAGAATTGTGGGTAGGGATTTGCTTTGATAGATATCCAATTTGTGCTTCTAGCTTTTGAATGGCAGCACCTTGATTTTGTAAGTTGGATATCACTTCTTCCTTAAAGCCTTTCAAATCGGCCACATCTCTGCCCATAGTTGCAATCATTCCTTCTATCCTGTTTAATTGATCTTGAAATTGTTGGTTCGGATTGGGTTGATGAGGTTGATTATCTTGGCTGTGATATGGTGGCTGGGAGTATGTGTTTTGTGTGGGCTGATAGAGTCTTTGGTTGGAGTGTTGGTAGTGGTATGACTCTTGTGTGTAGTGGAATGAGTCTTGTGGATAGTGAAAAGAATTGTATGAATTTGAGAAGGAATTTTGTGCTGAGAAATGCTCAAGTGATGAAGAATTTGGATATGTAAAACTAGGAGGTGAGGTTGGATAATTCAGAGGTGATGGCTCTTGATGAATGGGGTGTGAATAAGTGAAATCTCTTTGGTTTTGATCTTCCCAGTCACAACTTGAGTAGTGATCAAATTCACCAAAACATGGACCATTTTGTGGCTCTGGGAAGTACCCCGTTTCCTGTTCCTGATACTCCCACCCACCATGAGCATAATAACATGAATCATTCTGTGGTGGTGGAGAGTTTCTCATGAATTTTGATTGACCAAAAGATGATGGATACTCCTTTCTTTTTTGCAATGTGCTCAGTCTCAAACAATACTCATCCAAAGATAGTGGAAATCCCATAGTTAGGCAATATCACAAACAGCTAGTGGTTAGTATGCTAACAAGTGAATAAGCAAAGAAAACAAATTAAAATTTGCAGAAATTAGCAGTAATAAACTGAAACAAAAACTATTAACAAAAGAAAAGAAAAATTGCTCAATCTAGTTAACTTCCAATTGGAGAATTGTCAATCGAAAACCAATCCCCGGCAACGGCGCCATAAACTTGATGCGCATAAACGTGTTATGCTACGATTTAGGAAATTGCACGATCGGCAAAATTCCTTCCGGCAAGTGCACCGGTTATCGTCGTCAAGTAAAAACTCACAATAGAGTGAGGTCGAATCCCACAAGGATTGGTTGAGTGAGCAATTCGGATTAGAAGTGTGTTCTAGTTGAGCGGTATCAAGATTTGAGATGAGAATTGCGGAATGTAAAATTGGCGGGAAAAGTAAATGACAAGAAAATTAAATGGCTGAATCTTAAATTGCATGAATTAAAGAGCAGAATGTAAATTGCTGAAATTAAAAGGGAATGGGGATGATTGCAAGAATTGAATTGCAGAATGTAAAGAGAAAGTGGAAATCAGAAATGGGGAATTCATTGGGTTTAGGAGATATTGAAATCTCCGAATCAAAACATGTATATCTCTTCCTCAACCAATGCATTCATTGAATTTTGCTTGGCAATCTTATATGATTGGATCCCAATTCCTTGGCTCACCAATGCTCTCTAAAAACAAACAAATTCCCAATCCCTTGGTTTAAATGTTCATAAGAAGAGATGATGCTTGATCACTGATTATACCACACAATTTCATGAACCACAATTTGGTAGGATTACATGTCACAATATCCATCCAAACCCCAATCCAATCCACTGTGAGAAAGCTTCTCTAGCATGAATCCTCCATTCCTTTCCCAAGGCTCCAAAGGATTCCAAGTATGAGTAGTTTCTTTCCCAAGACAACTACTCAATGGAATTAGATCGAGAAGCTTTCTAACAAAATTCAAGAGAAAAGATTGAAGAAGAAGATAAACTATTATTGATTCATTGAATTACAATAGAGCTCCCTAACCCAATGAAAGGGGGTTTAGTGAATCATAGCTCTGAATTCAATTACAAGAAAAGGAAAACTAGCTAAAAGTGAAAAGTAAAAGTCCTCATCAGGGGCTGGATTCCCCTTCAATCCCCCTTTCTCAAATGCAGAAACTAAGGCCTTTAAATAGGCTCCCTAAATTACAAAATGAAAATGAAATTCAAAGCAAATTACAATCAAATGAAAATAAACTATTCTAGATGATTCTTGTGGCCTTGATTTGGTGTTGTTGATGGGCCTTGCTTGCTTGAAGGGTAGAGTGACATAATTGATCCAAAAAGGATAATGATCCATTAAACTACACTCAAACGTTGCACCCTCCTTTCTTGAGTCGTCACTTTGTTCTCTTGTCAACCTCGCCAATTTGATGCCAAATATAGACTATTATACCTCGTTGGAAAGCTATGGATGTCAGCTTTCTAACGCAACTGGAAGCACCTCAATTGGATCTTTATAGCTCAAGTTATACTCCATGGAAGGTGAAGAGGTCAGCTGGCCTGATTGCATGTTGGTACTATGTTCTTCTATGCACATTACGGGGCTGTTTTCTCCCTCAATTTTTAGTATCCACCATGCATGCCATATATGCTTGGAAAGATCTAGATGTCTTCTTTCCAATGCATTTTGAATCACTTCATTTGGAGTTTTGTAGCTCAAGTTATTTATGTTTGAAGAAGGCATGGTCAAGCTGTTCCATATAACACGTTTAAGCTTCAGTTTAAGGTTAAACTGAAGCTTAAACGTGGATAAAGGAAGGGCAGCCCTGGAGGTCGAACACGTCAAACTGGAGGTTAAACGTGGAAGCTTAGAATGGTAGCCCTGGAGGTGTCGAACACGTTTAACCTCCAGTTTGAGGTCAAACTGGAGGTTAAACGTGGAAATGGAGAGAGCAACCCTGGAGGAGAAAACTTGGTCGAACACGTTTAAGCTCCAGTTTAAGGTTAAACTGGAGCTTAAACGTGGAAATGGCTCCCTGGTGCATTTCCCATTTCTGGCGTTTAACCTCCAGTTTAAGGTTAAACTGGAGGTTAAACGTGGAAATGCTTCCTGATTGGCATTCTCATTCTGGCGTTTAACCTCCAGTTTAAGGTTAAACTGGAGGTTAAACGTGGAATGCTTCTTTGGTGAGACTTTCATTCTGGCGTTTAACCTCCAGTTTAAGGTTAAACTGGAGGTTAAACTTCAGTTTCAGCATTTCTTAGCCTTCATGATTCTGGCGTTTAAGCTCCAGTTTAGGCTTAAACTGGAACTTAAACTCCACATGTGATATTCAAGCTTCCTTTATTGACTTTGTTGCTTCCTTGCCTAGCCTCTTCTTCCCTGAAATCATCCAAACAATTGCATCAAAGTCTTGCAAAATTTCATGAGAAATCTTCCATTCATAGCATTCAAGTAATATAACTAAAAACTCATGGAATTTGCATCAAAATCTTCATGTTTGAATGATTTAAGACAAGCATGACTATTTGGCCCAAATGATTACTTAAGGCTCAAGAAAATGCATAAAACAACTAAAAATAACAAAAAAATGCTAGTGAAACTAGCCTAAGATGCCTTGGCATCACAACACCAAACTTAATACTTGCTTGTCCCTAAGCAAGTTCTGAATTATTGAGAAGAAAGAATGAAACAGAAAGTAAATTCATTAGCCATATCAGTAAGTAATTGACATTGATTAATGGGGTGTTCATGCAGAAAGTTGTTGCAGCATCACTTTATTGTTTCTTAGGTAAGAATGTCACTTTTTATGTTTCCACTAAAACACTGCTATGGCCTCTTGTTATTCACATATCCTTGGCAAGTTTCTTTTCTTTGTTTTTCTTTTTCTTTGAGCTTATTTGCTCCTTGTTGCTCAGTGTCATGTGTTGCACAAGCCTTTGGCATTTTCTTTTTCTTATCAGTGCACTACACATATCCACTACAGGCATTTTAGTTCACATTTCTTCTTGAGACATTGGTACCCAGCACCTCTTTGTGTGACTAAATGTTTTGTATTTAGGTTGCTCTTGATAATGGACTTTTGGTTGATAATCCCGGGTTAGTTAACCCAAGTTACCAAGTGTTGAAACACTCCTCAGAACCTATTCATCCAAGCATATCCTTAATACATAAACACCACAGGCATTTGTCTCAGAAGTTCAAACCATTGGTGCCTAGCTTATTTTCTCAATTTTTTTGCTTTTTGGTTGCCCTTTTTCAGTGGCTTTTTCTTCTTCTTCTTCTTTCTTTTTCATGGCCAAAGACATTTATTCATCAAGATCCATAGACAGCATCCTAATTTCCACTAAAAGTGACAATTCTAACTTTATTTCTTAGTGAGCTGACTATTCAATCAAATATGCATACCACCACTTAATCTTATTTGATTTCTTACTAAATGGAATTGAGTTACTTTTGTTCAAACATTTCTTTTATTTTATGGAAACAGAACAAGCATGGCAAGCATTTGTTTAAGAAGATGAAGTTATCCAGACACTTAGACTATCACTTATTTGAAAATTAAACAAACAGACAAACAAAAACTGCAATGACTCAAACTTAAAGCAGGGGTGCATGCAAACTTCAAATATCAGCAATTCAAAGTACAAGCAATTAAGTGACAATACAACCTTTTAGCATCTTCTTTGTTGTTCATCATCCTTCCTAGCCTTGGTGTTCTCTTTGATGATGATGTATATTCCTTCCATGAGATTGATTGTCTTCCTGCAAAGCTATTAGAAGTTGCTTGTTCCCCAAGCACTTTGAGAATTGGTTAGCATGCATGGATGTTTGTAGGCCTCTGAACTTAGATTGGTGTGTGAACACGAAACTTAGTTCCTTGCCATATGCAGCAATTGGGATCATATGCAGAAAACCTCATGTGCTTTTATTAAGAAAATAACTATGAACTAGAAAAAGAAACTATGAACTAGAAATTAAACTATTGTTTAAGTAGTTTCCCTGATTGGTTGGAGCTAGTGACTAGTCATGCTGAGGTAGAAATGTGCTTTTAATGAAGTTTTTGGTGGAACACCAAACTTAGAATCTCACATTCACCCTTGAATTGTTTTGGTGTGCAACACCAAACTTAGCTCCTTGCAATACAGATAAATCTACTTAACTCTTTTATTGAAATAACTAGAAAAGAAAAACTACCTTTGGTTGGGTTGCCTCCCAACAAGCGCTTCTTTAACGTCATTAGCTTGACATGCTGTTCCTGACTTTCTTCCTCTTCCTCCAGTTTGTTAAGAGGAATGACTTCAAGTGGATAAAGGAGCTAGTTAGTGCCCCTTGTTGTGAATGCTTCTTTCCAGCAAGCTTTCCCTTGTGATTGGCTTGAGTGAACTTGCTTGTTGGCTCAGGAGTTGGATTGTTCTTCGACCTTCTCTTCTTCATGGATATGATCCTTTGTTTCTCGGTCACAATCTTCATTTTGGTGCTTGTTTCTACTGCCTTCACATCCTTGATCTCAGAACTTGGTTGTTGTTGGACAGTTGGAGTATCCTGTTCATCAAAAGCTTCCTGAATTTGTGGTTCAATGAACCCTTCCTCTTTGCAACTCTCTGTGTCATTGGAGTGTGATCTCCCTTGATTGACTTTCTCCCTTTCTTGTTCTTCTGATTCCTCCCTTGGGTTTGCCATGGTATCACTAGAAGAATTGTGGGTAGGGATTTGCTTTGATAGATATCCAATTTGTGCTTCTAGCTTTTGAATGGCAGCACCTTGATTTTGTAAGTTGGATATCACTTCTTCCTTAAAGCCTTTCAAATCGGCCACATCTCTGCCCATAGTTGCAATCATTCCTTCTATCCTGTTTAATTGATCTTGAAATTGTTGGTTCGGATTGGGTTGATGAGGTTGATTATCTTGGCTGTGATATGGTGGCTGGGAGTATGTGTTTTGTGTGGGCTGATAGAGTCTTTGGTTGGAGTGTTGGTAGTGGTATGACTCTTGTGTGTAGTGGAATGAGTCTTGTGGATAGTGAAAAGAATTATATGAATTTGAGAAGGAATTTTGTGCTGAGAAATGCTCAAGTGATGAAGAATTTGGATATGTAAAACTAGGAGGTGAGGTTGGATAATTCAGAGGTGATGGCTCTTGATGAATGGGGTGTGAATAAGTGAAATCTCTTTGGTTTTGATCTTCCCAGTCACAACTTGAGTAGTGATCAAATTCACCAAAACATGGACCATTTTGTGGCTCTGGGAAGTACCCCGTTTCCTGTTCCTGATACTCCCACCCACCATGAGCATAATAACATGAATCATTCTGTGGTGGTGGAGAGTTTCTCATGAATTTTGATTGACCAAAAGATGATGGATACTCCTTTCTTTTTTGCAATGTGCTCAGTCTCAAACAATACTCATCCAAAGATAGTGGAAATCCCATAGTTAGGCAATATCACAAACAGCTAGTGGTTAGTATGCTAACAAGTGAATAAGCAAAGAAAACAAATTAAAATTTGCAGAAATTAGCAGTAATAAACTGAAACAAAAACTATTAACAAAAGAAAAGAAAAATTGCTCAATCTAGTTAACTTCCAATTGGAGAATTGTCAATCGAAAACCAATCCCCGGCAACGGCGCCATAAACTTGATGCGCATAAACGTGTTATGCTACGATTTAGGAAATTGCACGATCGGCAAAATTCCTTCCGGCAAGTGCACCGGTTATCGTCGTCAAGTAAAAACTCACAATAGAGTGAGGTCGAATCCCACAAGGATTGGTTGAGTGAGCAATTCGGATTAGAAGTGTGTTCTAGTTGAGCGGTATCAAGATTTGAGATGAGAATTGCGGAATGTAAAATTGGCGGGAAAAGTAAATGACAAGAAAATTAAATGGCTGAATCTTAAATTGCATGAATTAAAGAGCAGAATGTAAATTGCTGAAATTAAAAGGGAATGGGGATGATTGCAAGAATTGAATTGCAGAATGTAAAGAGAAAGTGGAAATCAGAAATGGGGAATTCATTGGGTTTAGGAGATATTGAAATCTCCGAATCAAAACATGTATATCTCTTCCTCAACCAATGCATTCATTGAATTTTGCTTGGCAATCTTATATGATTGGATCCCAATTCCTTGGCTCACCAATGCTCTCTAAAAACAAACAAATTCCCAATCCCTTGGTTTAAATGTTCATAAGAAGAGATGATGCTTGATCACTGATTATACCACACAATTTCATGAACCACAATTTGGTAGGATTACATGTCACAATATCCATCCAAACCCCAATCCAATCCACTGTGAGAAAGCTTCTCTAGCATGAATCCTCCATTCCTTTCCCAAGGCTCCAAAGGATTCCAAGTATGAGTAGTTTCTTTCCCAAGACAACTACTCAATGGAATTAGATCGAGAAGCTTTCTAACAAAATTCAAGAGAAAAGATTGAAGAAGAAGATAAACTATTATTGATTCATTGAATTACAATAGAGCTCCCTAACCCAATGAAAGGGGGTTTAGTGAATCATAGCTCTGAATTCAATTACAAGAAAAGGAAAACTAGCTAAAAGTGAAAAGTAAAAGTCCTCATCAGGGGCTGGATTCCCCTTCAATCCCCCTTTCTCAAATGCAGAAACTAAGGCCTTTAAATAGGCTCCCTAAATTACAAAATGAAAATGAAATTCAAAGCAAATTACAATCAAATGAAAATAAACTATTCTAGATGATTCTTGTGGCCTTGATTTGGTGTTGTTGATGGGCCTTGCTTGCTTGAAGGGTAGAGTGACATAATTGATCCAAAAAGGATAATGATCCATTAAACTACACTCAAACGTTGCACCCTCCTTTCTTGAGTCGTCACTTTGTTCTCTTGTCAACCTCGCCAATTTGATGCCAAATATAGACTATTATACCTCGTTGGAAAGCTATGGATGTCAGCTTTCTAACGCAACTGGAAGCACCTCAATTGGATCTTTATAGCTCAAGTTATACTCCATGGAAGGTGAAGAGGTCAGCTGGCCTGATTGCATGTTGGTACTATGTTCTTCTATGCACATTACGGGGCTGTTTTCTCCCTCAATTTTTAGTATCCACCATGCATGCCATATATGCTTGGAAAGATCTAGATGTCTTCTTTCCAATGCATTTTGAATCACTTCATTTGGAGTTTTGTAGCTCAAGTTATTTATGTTTGAAGAAGGCATGGTCAAGCTGTTCCATATAACACGTTTAAGCTTCAGTTTAAGGTTAAACTGAAGCTTAAACGTGGATAAAGGAAGGGCAGCCCTGGAGGTCGAACACGTTTAACCTCCAGTTTGAGGTCAAACTGGAGGTTAAACGTGGAAGCTTAGAATGGTAGCCCTGGAGGTGTCGAACACGTTTAACCTCCAGTTTGAGGTCAAACTGGAGGTTAAACGTGGAAATGGAGAGAGCAACCCTGGAGGAGAAAACTTGGTCGAACACGTTTAAGCTCCAGTTTAAGGTTAAACTGGAGCTTAAACGTGGAAATGGCTCCCTGGTGCATTTCCCATTTCTGGCGTTTAACCTCCAGTTTAAGGTTAAACTGGAGGTTAAACGTGGAAATGCTTCCTGATTGGCATTCTCATTCTGGCGTTTAACCTCCAGTTTAAGGTTAAACTGGAGGTTAAACGTGGAATGCTTCTTTGGTGAGACTTTCATTCTGGCGTTTAACCTCCAGTTTAAGGTTAAACTGGAGGTTAAACTTCAGTTTCAGCATTTCTTAGCCTTCATGATTCTGGCGTTTAAGCTCCAGTTTAGGCTTAAACTGGAACTTAAACTCCACATGTGATATTCAAGCTTCCTTTATTGACTTTGTTGCTTCCTTGCCTAGCCTCTTCTTCCCTGAAATCATCCAAACAATTGCATCAAAGTCTTGCAAAATTTCATGAGAAATCTTCCATTCATAGCATTCAAGTAATATAACTAAAAACTCATGGAATTTGCATCAAAATCTTCATGTTTGAATGATTTAAGACAAGCATGACTATTTGGCCCAAATGATTACTTAAGGCTCAAGAAAATGCATAAAACAACTAAAAATAACAAAAAAATGCTAGTGAAACTAGCCTAAGATGCCTTGGCATCAGAGATTTACAAGGTGACCATAGCTTGCTTCATACCAACAATCTCCGTGGGATTCGACCCTTACTCACGTAAGGTATTACTTGGACGACCCAGTGCACTTGCTGGTTAGTTGTATCGAAGTTGTGACAATTATGAATTAAGATCAAAGCACCAAGCTTTGGAGCCATTACCAGGGATTGTTCGAGCCTGGACAACACAATTTCGTGCACCAGTTACCTTTCCAACGCAACTAAAACCGCATCATTTGGATCTTTGTAGCTCAAGTTATGGTTGATTAAGTGTGAAAAGGTCGGCTTGACAGCTTTTGCGATTCCTTCATTTCTTCATGAGTTCTCCATTTTTACATGCTTTTTCTTCATTCTCTTGATCCAATCTTTGCTTCCTAAATTTAAAATCACTTAACAAACATATCAAGGCATCTAATAGAATCAAGGTGAATTAAATTTAGCTATTTTAAGACCCAAAAAGCATGTTTTCACTCTTAAGCACAATTAAAGGAGAATAGACAAAACCATGCTATTTCGTTGGATAAATGTGGGAGAAGGCGATAAAATCCTCTAAATTCAACACAAGATAAACCCTCCAAATGGGGTTTATCAGTGGCACGCCAGGAGCTGGGCGTGGCACGCTAGTACTGAAGTCCAGAGGGGATTCTCTAAGCATTTACATGGGCGTGGCACGCCAGTACAATTTTTCAGAGAACAACAATGAAGGCCACTAAATGGGCGTGGCACACTAGGCTGGGCGTGGCATGCCTAACCCACCACTTGAGCCATGGGCGTGCCACTTGAGATCAAAGGCATGGCACGCCAGCTTCAAAAGTCACTTGGGCGTGCCACTTGATAAGCCAGGCGTGGCACGCCAAGCTTAAGAAGGCCACAAATGAATGGGCGTGCCACTTGAGCATCATGGCGTGGCACGCTAGTACAAGATTCCAAAGAAGAGGTTGAAGGCTAAAAAGGCCTGGGCGTGCCACTTGAGATCGAAGGCGTGGCACGCCAAGCTTTCACCCTCACTTAGGCGTGCCACTTGAGCATCAAGGCGTGGCACGCCAATGTACAAGGAGGCAAAAGCAAAGGCTGGGCGTGCCATTTGGTATCGAAGGCATGGCACGCCAGCTCAAGATTCTCATATGGGCGTGCCACTTGAATGCTGGACGTGGCACGCCAGCTACCGGAACCAAGAAGAACAATGGGTGTGGCACGCCAGACCCTGGGCGTGGCACGATGGTTATATTTTCCAGAGAAGAAGATAAGAGGACTACCATATGGGCGTGCTACTTGGTATCAAAGGCGTGGCGTGTCAGCTACCATTTTCCACCCAGGCGAGCCACTTGAGTCTTAGGCACGGCACGCCATCATCACCAATCAACCAAGAGAAGGCTTGGGCGTGCCACTTGAGTTCTGGGCGTCGCATGCCAGCGAAGGAGCCAAGCACACATAGTGGGTGTGGCACGCCAGACCTTGGGCGTGCCATGCCAGTTTAACTTTTCAGAAGCAAGAAAAAGAGGGAGAAGGCCTGGGCATGCCACTTGGGCTCGAAGGCATGGCACACCAGGTTATCCAAGGCTTTAAAAAGGCCTGGGCGTGCCACTTTTAGTCGAAGGCGTGGCACGCCAGGTTACACAAGTGTTTAAAGAACCCTGGGCGTGCCACTTGGGCTCGAAGGCATGGCACGCCAGGGAGGCCAATGAAGGAAGGCGTGCCACTTGAGAGTTGGGCGTGGCACGCCAAGCCAGATTCAGAGTTGGGCATGGCACGCCACTGAAGCGCCAACCACACGCCAGCTGGGAGATCACATTTATTGAGTTTCTTTTTTCCTCCAAATTGTATTTTTCTTTTCACTTTTGTAATTCCTTTATTTTCTAGTGCTAGGAGTAGTATAAATACCCCCTGAAGATACTAAAAAAAGGGTTAAGCAGTTAGAAAGCTAAGTTGGGGAGTGGAGTTTTTAGTTAGATTTACTTTTTCACTTTATCATCTTCTCCATCTATTGTACTTTTCTCTGAGCTATGAGTAGCTAAATTCCCTCTCATTGAGAGAGGGAGCTCTGTTGTACTTGATAGATTAATGATAGTTAATTTCTTCTTCTCTTCATCTTCTCTTTGATTTGCTAGAAGGAATTTCGTTTTAATGCTAGTGTTCAATTATCTTGGAAAAGAGATTGTATGCAAAATGGGTTTCATGGGAGCCTTGGAAAAGGAAACATAAAACCAAGCTAAAAATCCCTTCTCACACTTGAGTAGGATCTGGGTTTTGGTGTTTGGATATGTGACATATAATCCTCCCTCTACTTGGACCTATGATGATGTGTGGTATAATCAGGGACCAAGCATATCTCTCTTCATGAAAAATTAGACCAAGGAATTGGCTATTGATCAAGATCTGAGAGATTGAGTCACCAAGGGATTGGGGCTCAATCAATCATGATTGCCAAGAGGTCAATGAGTTGCATGATTGAAGAGGATATGAGCTGGATTTAATCCAAAGAGACAACATCTCCTGATCTCAATGAATTCCCCTATTCTTATCTTCCACTTTCTTTATAGCTTTCTTTACATTCTGCAAATCCCCATTCCCATTTACAATTAAGTCATTTAAGTTTCTGCTTTTTACATTCTTGCCATTTCTATTTCTGTATTTTACTGCTTTTCTTTACTTTTAAGTCATTTATAATTCTGTCCATTTATAATTCTACAATCATAATCTATTCTGTTTAGCTTGAATAATTTACCAATTGATTAAAATTGCTCAAATCTACCAATCTCTGTGGATACGATCCCACTCCATTGTGGGTTATTACTTGACGATAATTTTGGTGCGCTTGCCAAAAGAATGGATTCATCATTTTTATATGGGGAGTGAATCCGGGTCATCAAGTTTTATGGCGCCGTTGCCGGGGATTGGTTTGAATTTGACAATGATTAAATTGATTGGAGAGCTAGATTAAGCAATTTAATTACCTTGTTATTTTTCTTTTAGTTCTTTAATTCTTCTTCTTTACCTTCTGTTTTCTTTTTACTTTGATTGTTTCAGTTATTCATTGTTCATATTTCCATTCTTTTAACTGTTTGATTAATTGCATCAACCAAGATAACCACTAGTCTTGACAAGAGTGATTCCTTCACTTGCCCTCTGCTTGCTGTTTGTTGAATGTATGACTGGTATAAGGGGAGAAACTTCATCTTCCTTCGATAGTGAACCTGAGAGGACCTTCCTTAGATTAGGGAGGGAAGCAAGAGGCAAAGGCGTAGTTGGAGAGGAAATAGTGGGGGAAGATATGAGAACTACTATGGAAGAAGAAGTACATAACAATGTTGGAGAGGATGCTGGCAATCATGTTGGGCAAGAGAGGAGATTCTTAGGCTCCTACATCAACCCAAATCCAGGAAATTGTGGCAGTAGTATCCTCAAACCAACAATCCATGCTAACAATTTTGAGTTGAAACCTCAACTCATCACACTTGTCCAGAATAACTGTTCATATGGAGGGGGAGCCCAGGAGGACCCAAACCAACATCTTACTAAATTCTTGAGGATTTGTGACACTGTAAAGACCAATGGTGTACACCCTGACACCTACAAGCTACTTTTGTTCCCTTTCTCACTCAGAGATAAGGGAGCAAAGTGGTTGGAAGCATTTCCCAAAGAGAGCTTAACAACATGGAATGATGTTGTGAATAAGTTCTTAGCAAGATTCTACACTCCATAGAGAGTCAACAGGCTAAGAGCTGAGGTGTAAACCTTCAGATAGCAAGATGGTGAAACACTCTATGAGACCTGGGAGAGGTTCAAAGATTTGACAAGGAAATGCCCACCGGATATGTTCAATGAGTGGGTACAACTACACATCTTCTATGAAGGGTTGTTATATGAGTCAAAGCAAGCAGTAGATCATTCTTTAGGAGGTTCACTCAATAAGAAGAAAACCATTGAAGAAGCTATATATGTCATTGAGACTGTGGCTGAGAATGAGTATTTCTATGCTTTAGATAGAACTCAAAAGAGAGGAGTAATGGAGCTCAATTCAATGGATGCTCTGTTAGCCCAAAACAAAGTGATTACTGCACAACTAGCAGCCTTGACCAAGAAGATGGAGAATAATCAAGTCTCAGCCATTCAAGCCCAAGCCCCTCAACAAGAAGGAGATGCACTAGAAGTTGAATGTGAATTGGAGCAAGCTAACTATGTGAACAATTCTAGACCACCATATGATCCAAACTCCAAGACATACAACCCAGGTTGGAAGAACCACCCAAATTTTGGGTGGAGAAACTAACAAAGCCACAACCAAGACCATAACAAGCCATACCAAGCCAATCAATACCACAATCACAATCCCAACCATCAATCAAGCAACAACAGACCCTCCACAACTAACAAAATACATCATACCATTCCACTCAACAAACACACAACAACCACCAAGACACATAAACCTCAACCATGCAACCATGTGAAATCAAGAGCAACTTCGAGAGAGTAGAGGCTGCAATAGCACAACTATCATCACAGCTGACAGGAGCTATTTCCACTCTTTTGGAGAGACAAACACAGGCTGACAGAAAGATAGATGCCAACCAAGAAGAATACAGATCAATCTGAAGAATCAAGGTGCAGCAATCACAAAATTGGAAGCACAAGTAGGGATTTTATCCAATCAAATTCCAATGTCTACACATACATTTTCTAGTGATACCATTGCCAACCCAAGAGGGAAATGCAAGGCCATCACACTTAGAAGCGGGAAAGTTGTAGAAGAAGCGACCCCAAGCCAGGGCAACCATGAAAAAGAAGCTGTAGAAAAGCCTGGAAACAAGAATGAAGAAGAAACCCTTGCCCCATCCTCACCAAAGCCAGTCTTGAAGCCTTATGTGCCAAAGGTACCATATCCACAAAAGCTGAGAAAGGATGGGAAGGATAGCCAGTTCTCTAGATTCTTAGAGATCTTTAAGAAGCTCCAAATCAACATACCATTTGCTGAGGCATTAGAGCAAATGCCACTCTATGCCAAATTTTTAAAGGAGTTTATGACAAGAAAGAGGAACTGGGGAGAAAAAGAGACCATAGTGCTAACTGAAGAGTGTAGTGCCATTATACAAAAGAAGCTCCCTCAGAAGATGAAAGACCCTAGGAGTTTCCAAATCCCCTGCATCATAGGGGATATCAACATTGAAAAAGTATTATGTGACCTGGGAGCTAGCATCAATCTCATGTCCTTGGCCATGATGAGAAGGATGAAGATTGAGGAAGCCAAACCAACAAGGATGGCACTCCAATTGGCTGACAGAACATTCAAATTCCCTCATGGGGTGGTAGAAGACTTGTTGGTGAAGGTGTGAGAGTTTATTTTTCCAGCTGACTTTGTTGTGTTGGATATGGAAAAAGAGGCTAACACATCAATCATCATAGGAAGGTCATTCCTAGCTACTGCTGGAGCCATCATTGATGTGCAAAAAGGGAAACTAGTTTTGAGGTTACACGAAGAGAAGATGGTCTTCAATGTCTTTAAGACAATGAGTTATCCCAAGGAATCTATAGGAGAGTGCATGATGGTAGATACCATAGAGAAGATAGTTCAAGGAGTGTTGGAGGAAGAACAATGAGAAGAGATTATAGAGCTAGAACAACACGCACAAGGTGGAGAATTACCACAAGGAACCATGGAAAACTCAATCATGCTAAACCACAAGGACAACAAAGAAGTGGAAGCACCGAAACTGGAGCTGAAAACCTTACCTCCAAGCTTGAAATATGTATATTTGGGTGACAATAACACTTACCTAGTAATCATTAACTCAAGCTTGAGTAAGGAACAAGAAGAGGAGCTTATCCAAGTGCTGAAACAACACAAGGATGCTTGGTGCACGAAATTACAATCACACTTTTGCAACACCGCACAACTAACCAGCAAGTATACTAGGTCGTCCAAGTAATACCTTACATGAGTAAGGGTCGATCCCACAGAGATTGTCGGCTTGAAGCAAGCTATGGTTATCTTGTAACTCTTAGTCAGGATATCAATAATTCTCAGATTTAATTGTAAAAAATAAAAGAACATGAAATAAATACTTGTTATGCAGTGATGAAGAACAGGTTGAGGTTTTGGAGATGCTTTGTCTTCTGAATCTCTGCTTTCCTACTGTCTTCTTCTTCATGCACGCAAGGATCCTTCCATGGCAAGCTTTATGTTGGGCATCACCATTGTCAATGGCTACTTCCCGTTCTCTCAATGAAAATGTTCCAAATGCGCTGTCACCGCACGGCTAAGCAGCTGTTGGTTCTCGATCATGTTGGAATAGGATCCATTGATCATTTTGCGTCTGTCACATGCCCAACACTCACGAGTTTGAAGCTCGTCACGGTCATCCCTTCCCAGATCCTACTCAGAATACCACAGACAAGGTTTAGACTTTCCGAATCTCAGGAATGGTCGCCAGTAATTCTAGCCTATACCACGAAGGTTCCAATCTTAGATTAGAAACCCAAGAGATACACATTCTAGCTTGATTGCATGTAGAACGGAGGTGGTTGTCAGGCACGCATTCATAGGTGAGAATGATGATGATTGTCACGGATCATCACATTCATCAGGTTGAAGTGCGAATGAATATCTTAGAATAGAAGCAAGCGTGATAGAATGGAAAACAGTAGTAATTGCATTAATTCATCGAAACACAGCAGAGATCCTCACCCCCCAACAATGGGGTTCAGAGACTCATGCCGTAGAAGATACAATATGAAATGTGTAGAGTGTCATGAGGTGTGTAAATACAATAGTAAAAGGTCCTATTTATAGATAACTAGTAGCCTAGGGTTACAGAAATAAGTAATTAATGCAGAAATCTTCTTCCGGGCCCACTTGGTGTGTGCTTGGGCTGAGCATTGAAGCTTCCATGTATAGAGACTTTTCTTGGAGTTAAACGCCAGCTTTTGTGCCAGTTTGGGCGTTTAACTCCAGCTTTTGTGCCAGTTCTGGAGTTAAACGCCAGAATTCTTGAGCTGACTTGGAACGCTTGTTTGGGCCATCAAATCTCAGACAAAGTATGGACTATTATATATTGCTGGAAAGCCCAGAATGTCTACTTTCCAACGCAATTGAAAGAGCGACAATTGGGCTTTTGTAGCTCCAGAAAATCCACTTCGAGTACAGGGAGGTCAGAATCCAACAGCATCTGCAGTCCTTTTTCAGCCTCTGA
The DNA here is from genome assembly GCF_003086295.3 of Arachis hypogaea. Taxonomy (NCBI): domain Eukaryota; kingdom Viridiplantae; phylum Streptophyta; class Magnoliopsida; order Fabales; family Fabaceae; genus Arachis; species Arachis hypogaea. The sequence goes on along the minus strand of NC_092054.1, from coordinate 118,517,284 downwards.
ATCAGATTTTTGCTCAGGTCCCTCAATTTCAGCCAGAAAATATCTGAAATCACAGAAAAACACACAAACTCATAGTAAAGTCCAAAAAAGTGATTTTTATTTAAAAACTAATAAAAACATAATAAAAACTAACTAAAATATACTAAAAACAATGCCAAAAAGCGTATAAATTATCCGCTCATCACAACTCCAAACTTAAATTGTTGCTTATCCCCAAGCAACTAAAAACCAAATAGGATAAAAAGAAGAGAATATACAATGAATTCCAAAAACATCTATGAAGATCAGTATTAATTAGATGAGCGGGACTTTTAGCTTTTTGCCTCTAAATAGTTTTGGCATCTCACTTTATCCTTTGAAGTTCAGAATGATTGGCTTCTATAGGAACTCAGAATCCAGATAGTGTTATTGATTCTCCTAGTTAAGTATGTTGATTCTTGAACACAGCTACTTTATGAGTCTTGGCCGTGACCCTAAGCATTTTGTTTTCCAGTATTACCACCGGATACATAAATGCCACAGACATATAACTGGGTGAACCTTTTCAGATTGTGACTCAGCTTTGCTAGAGTCCCCAATTAGAGGTGTCCAGAGCTCTTAAGCACACTCTTTTTGCTTTGGACCACGGCTTTAACCGCTCAGTCAAGTTTTCACTTGACACCTTCACGCCACAAGCACATGGTTAGGGACAGCTTGGTTTAGCCGCTTAGGGAAGGATTTTATTCCTGTGGGCCCTCCTATTCACTGATGCTCAGAGCCTTGGATCCTTTTTATTTTACCCTTGCCTTTTGGTTTAAAGGGCTATTGGCTTTTTCTGCTTGCTTTTTCTTCTTTTTTCTTCTCCTTTTTTTTTTTTGCTTTTTCTTGCTTCAAGAATCATTTTTATGATTTTTCAGATTATCAAATAACATTTCTCCTTTTCCTTCATTATTTCAAGAGCCAACAAATTTTAACATTAATAAACAACAAATTCAAAAATATGCACTGTTCAAGCATTCATTCAGAAAAACATAAAGTATTGCCACCACATCAAAATAATTAATCTGTTTTAAATTCGAAATTCATGTACTTCTTTTTCTTTTTGCAATTAAAACACTTTTTATTTAAGAAAGGTGATGGATTCATATTCACAGCTTTAAGGCATAGACACTAGTGATCATGTAATAAAGACACAAACATAAATAAACATAAAGCATAAAAATTCGAAAAACAGAGAATAAAGAACAAGAAAATTAAAGAACGGGTCCACCTTAGTGATGGCGGCTAGTTCTTCCTCTTGAAGATCTTATGGAGTGCTTGAGCTCCTCAATGTCTCTTCCTTGCCTTTGTTGCTTCTCTCTAATTTCATGGAGGATAGTGGAATGCTCTTGTTAAGGTCCATGAGTGGGCTCTCTTGTTTGCTCCATCCTTTTCTTAGTGCTGGACTTTTGAGATGAATCTCTCCATCTCCCATGACTCGGAGGTGGAAGTTTTTTCCTTCCCTTTCCTCTTTCTAGAGGTTTCTCCGGCCTTAGGTGCCATAAATAGTTATGGAAACACAAAAAACAATGCTTTTTCCACACCAAACTTAGGAGGTTTGCTCGTCCTCGAGCAAAAGAAGAAAGAAGGGAAGAGAAGAAGATAGAGAGAGGTGAGGTAGGTGGGGATCCTGTGGGGTCCACAGATCCTGAGGTGTCATGGATTTCTCATCCCTGCACCAATTAGGCTTGCAAAACGCCCTTTGCTGCCAATCCTGGCGTTAAATGCCAGGTTGCTGCCCGTTTCTGGCGTTTAACGCCAGCTTCTTGCCCTTTTCTGGCATTAAACGCCAGCTCTGTGCCCCTTTCTGGCGTTAAACGCCCAGAATGGTGCCAGACTGGGCGTTTAACGCCCATTCTGCTACCCTTATTGGCGTTTAAACGCCAGTAAACTTCTCCTCTAGGGTGTGCTATTTTCAATACTGTTTTTCATTCTGTTTTTGCTTTTTCAGTTGTTTTTGTGACTTCACAAGATCATCAACCTACAAAAAAACATAAAACAACAATAGAAAATAAATAGATATAATAAAATTGGGTTGCCTCCCAACAAGTGCTTCTTTATTGTCTTTAGCTGGACCTTGACTGAGTTTTATTCTAGTCTCAGTTTTGAGCATTCTTGCTCAAAATTGCTTTCAAGATAATGTTTGATTCTCTGTCCATTAACAATGAACTTTTTGTCAGAATCAATATCTTGAAGCTCAACATATCCATATGGTGACACTCCTATAATCACATATGGTCCCCTCCACTGGGATTTTAATTTCCCGGGGAATAATCTGAGCCTAGAGTTGAACAGCAGAACTTTTTATCCTGGCTCAAAGACTCTGGATGACAATTTCTTGTCATGCCACTTTTTTGCTTTTTCCTTATAAATTTTTGCATTTTCAAAAGCATTGAGTCTGAACTCCTCTAGCTCATTTAGCTGGAGCAATCTTTTCTCACCAGCTAACTTAGCATCCAGGTTTAGGAATCTGGTTGCCCAATAGGCTTTATGTTCCAGTTCCACGGGCAGATGATAGGCCTTGACATACACAAGCTGGTATGGAGAGGTTCCTATAGGAGTCTTGAATGCTGTTCTGTATGGCCACAAAGAATCATCCAAGCTCTTTGCCCAATCCTTTCTACGGGCAATTACAGTCTGTTCCAGGATTCTCTTTAGTTCTCTATTAAAGACTTCAGCCTGCCCATTTGTCTGTGGATGATACGGAGTTGCTACTTTGTGGCTAATTCCATATCGAACCATAGCAGAGTAAAGCTGTTTATTGCAGAAATGGGTGCCCCCATCACTAATTAGTACTCTAGGAACACCAAATCTGCTGAAAATATGTTTCTGGAGGAACTTTAGCACAGTCTTGGTATCATTAGTGGGTGTGGCAATTGCCTCCACCCATTTAGATACGTAGTCTACTGCCACCAGAATGTAAGTGTTTGAGTATGATGGTGGGAAAGGACCCATGAAGTCAATACCCCATACATCAAATAACTCAATCTCTAAGATCCCTTGTTGAGGCATGGCATAACCATGAGGCAAGTTACCAGCTCTTTGACAACTGTCACAGTTACGCACAAACTCTCAGGCATCTCTATAGAGAGTAGGCCAATAGAAGCCACATTGGAGGACTTTAGTGGCTGTTCGCTCACTTCCGAAATGTCCTCCATACTGTGATCCATGACAATGCCACAGGATCTTCTGTGCCTCCTCTCTAGGGACGCATCTGCGGATCATTCCGTCTGCGCATCTCTTAAAGAGATATGGTTCATCCCATAAGTAGTACTTTGCATCAGAAATTAGTTTTTTCTTTTGCAACCTGCTGTACTCCTGGGGTATGAACCTCACAGCTTTATAATTTGTAATGTCTGCAAACCATGGTGCTTCCTGAATGGAAAAAAGTTACTCATCCGGAAAGGTCTCAGAGATCTCAGTAAGAGGGAGGGATGCCCCTGCTACTGGTTCTATCCGGGACAGGTAATCAGCTACCGGGTTCTCTGTCCCTTTTCTGTCTCTTATTTCTATATCAAACTCTTGCAGAAGCAACACCCATCTTATGAGCCTGGGTTTTGAATTCTGCTTTATGAGTAGATATTTAAGAGAAGCATGGTCAGTATACACAATCACTTTTGAACCTACTAAATAGGATCTAAACTTGTCAATGGCATAAACCACTGCAAGTAACTCCTTTTGTGGTTATGTAATTCTTCTGTGCATCATTTAGAATACGACTGGCATAGTAAATGATGTGCAGAAGCTTGTTATGCCTTTGTCTCAATACTACACCAATGGCATGGTCACTGGCATCTGTTCTAGACCGCATGCATCCCAGAATTCACACACCTATTTTTCATCAATGTCACACTAATTCACTCACCTCTTTCTAATGATTTACCTCATTCCAACAATTTAGGCTTCCTTGCTTTTGTATTTATTTTTCTTATTACTCCGTTTTCTATTTTCAGGATGTCTTGTCATAAGTAAAATTGAAAGCGAGAAAAAAGAACAAGCAGCAAACCGGTTGATCTACCAGCTGAAGGTAGCAATCCGGAGAGTCGTCGTACCCCATTGCTCATCTTTGAATGCACCGAGGATGGTGCAAAATTTTAAGTGTGGGGAGGTCGTCCGACCAACCGGTATTTTTGGGAGACAAGTTTCCAATCCCAACACTTTTGCATTTCATTTTTTAGGTCTTTTAAGATTTTTGTTGCATTTTTTTATTTTTGCATATATATACATAATAAGCTTAGTCAAAATCATGATATTTTCCAAGAAAAATATTCTTAATAGGGCATTGACATCCCAATTGATTTGAGTAAAAATTCTTTCATAGAACTTGCTTGAATTATATACATTGTGGATCATGTCTTTGAGCTAAGAACACACAACCTTGTGAGTTTTGAGCCTAATGGTGTGGTTACATTATATAACCACTTATCTTCCTTCTTGTGTGCATTGTTCTCTTCCTATGATTGTAATCTTTGATTTGTTTGATTCTTTATGTCCATTATTTTGTGTATACATGCATTTATATGATTGAGGCCATCATTTTATTTAGCTCACTTGCCCAAATAGCCTTACCTTTTATCGTCCATTGTTAGCCAACTTTGAGCCTACGATTGACCCACTTGTTCTTTATTTAGCACATTACAAGCCTTAAAGCAAAAAACAATAAATGTCCTTTATTTGGATCTTTGATTAGCTTAGGCTAGTGAGTGTGTGTATCATTCAAGTATGGGAAAACTTGGGACATTGGTTGGGATAAAAGGGTGTTTTTCAATTCTATATTTAGGAATTGGGGGCATACTCATGTATTGATTAAATGTATAGGCCTTATGCACTGATGTTCTTGTATATAGTTTGAAAGAAAGAAAAATGAGAAAAACAAAAGAAAAAGAAAAAGAAAAAAGTATGGAAAAGAAAAGAAAAAAATAGAAAAAAAAAAGGAGAAAGAAAAAAGGAAAGCAACAAAAAGGGGACAAAATTCACCAAAGTAAAGTTCAATAAAGATCAATGCATATGTATGGTGAAGTAAAAAGAAAAGAATACATGAGTATGTGGAAAAAGTGAAGAATGGGTAGTTAGGTTAGCTTTGAATTTGTATAGGTTGTCATATAGGTTAGGTGGGAAGTTTAAGTTGATCAAAGATTCAAATCTCAAGTCCACTTGACCAAATATGCATCCTACCTTGACCCTAGCCCCATTACAACCTAAGAAAAGACCTCATGATAATTGTATGCATGCATGAAATATTTGTTGATTGTTAGATGAAAAACAAATCTTGGAAAGCATGATTAGGAGAGAATTGAGTGAATCGATCCTAACACTTGAGTGACTAGAGTGCAAACACTTCCGGTGAGGGTTCGATTGCTCAATTACATGTTTTCACCTAGAATCATCACTTTTCTTGCAAGTTTGTAAAACCTTTACTAACTCAATTCAATTGTGGTTTGGCGTGGTTGTTAATACCTTTAGCCCTTATGCATATATGCTTCTTGGGAATTGATTTGTTTTGACCAAGCAATTGCATTCATTTAGATAGTTGCATAAAGTTTAGGTTGTATATAGTTTATTTACATTGAATAAATAAGATACCCTTTGTTTCCTTCTTGGTTTAAGCATGAGGACATGCTTGGTTTAAGTGTGGGGAGGTTGATAAACCTCATTTTTCGGGTTTATCTTGTATTGATTTTAGAGGATTTTATCACCTTTTACCCATATTTACTTAACAAAATGGCATAGTTTCATGATTGTCTCCTAATTTGTGCTTAAGTATGAAAACATACTTTTTAGGCCCTTAATTGCTAATTTTGATTCACCTTTGATTCTACTAGATGCCTTGATATGTTTGTTAGTGAATTTAGATTGGAAAGGCTAGGAATGGATCAAAGGGATGGAGAGGAAAAGCATGCAAGTGAAGAACTCATGAAGAAATCAGGATTTGGGACGCTGAGATCGATGCCCATGCGCAGCATACGCGCACGCATGGAATGTGAGGTCGCATGGCGACGCCGCGTACATGACGCGTACGTGTGGATAGCAAATTGTCAAGCGACGCGTACGCATGGCCTACGCGTACGCGTCGGTGCTCGCACGTGACTCACTTAAAGGCAATCCGCTGGGGGCGATTTTTGGGCCTCCTAGGCCCAAATCCAGCTCACCTCTGATAATATTTAAACCAAGGATTGAAGGGGGATCAACCATCTAGTTACCAATTAGCTTTAGTTTTAGTTTAGTTTTGGAGGAAAAGTTAGTTTCTAGACAGAGAAGCTCTCTCTTCTCTCTAGAATTTCATGCTTTGATTTATTTTTTCTTTTGTAATTCTTGTTCTTCTATATCTCCTCTCTCTAGTTTAGCATTTAATTCTTGTAATTCTCTACTTTTATGTTGATGCACTTTTGTTTCTTCTATTTCTCTTTAATGCAATTTATGTTTTGATGTTCCTTTATTGTTGATTTGATCTATTGTTCTTAATTCCTTGCAATTAGTAGTTGTACATTTATATTTCTTGCAATTTAACTTTGCTTTCCTTTTATGCCTTCCAAGTGTTTGATAAAATGCTTGGTTGAATTTTAGAGTAGAATTTTATGTTCTTGGCTTGGGATGGTAACTTAGGAATTCTTGAGTTACTAATGTCCGAGTGATTGATATAATGATAGCCATTGACTCTAGCTCTCATTAGTTCAATTAGTGAGTGGCTAGGACTTATGGACTTGGATTGATATAGCTCATTTGACTTTTCTTTACTTGTTAGAGGATGACTTAATGGGATTGATCCTTGCAATTATCATGTTGTGATTAGTGATGAGGATAGAGATCCTTGACCACCAAACCTAGCCAAGACCTTTTTTTACCATTTAATTTTCATTGCCATTTATTTTTCTTGTTCCTTACCCAAAAACCCCAAAGATACTTCATAGCCAATAACAAGAACACTTTATTGCAATTCCTAGGGAGAACGACCCGAGGTTCGAATACTTCGGTTATTATTTTTAGGGGTTTGTACTTGTGACAAACAAATTTTTGTATGAAAGGATTATTTGTTGGTTTAGAAACTATACTTGCAACGAGAATTCATTTGTGAAATTCCAACCCGTCAAAAATCCGTTCATCACTCTATCATATTAAACTTTAAAAATTCAATTTTCTAATTTTCTAGAATAAATATTAATTTATAAGTTAATTATTTATTAATTCAGATTTTACAGAATCCGAATATGAGTAAGATTCAGAAATGATTATTTTGTTGTTATAAATATATACTCTATTTTTATTGATTCAGTTTTTTTGATTGCTTGTTCAAATCTGAAATAATTTCGGTTCATTTGTGAATTAATTGAGGTTCACTTGATGTTGCTTATAAGTATTGATAATTTCGGTTTATTTCTAAGTTTATTTGAGGTTCATTTGGTTTAGTTTCACTTGAATTTGCTGAACTTGTTCATGTGCACTTGTTAAGTTAGTTATAGCTCTGATATTTGTTGATGATTGAGTATATTTGACGACTTGTTTAAATCTAAAATAATTTTGGTTCATTTGTGAATTAACTAAGCTTCACTTGACTGCTTGTTTCTTTGCTTGTTTTTGAACATGGATTGTATGTTCAAATCATTTAAAAATTTTGGTTCATTTATTTTTGAATTAAGGTTCATCTTGATTTTAAATCAAAACTTTTTGTATGAATTGTCAGAAGTGAAACAGTAGAGGAGACGAGTAAAAAAAGAAAACAAAAAGAAAAAAAATGAAGAGAAAAAATGAAGGTGCTGCAAAAACAAATGTTGCTCCGGATGACCGTGACTCGACGGACGCGTGATATGATTTATCGCAGACGTAAGATTATGTTTCTTATATAAATTTCTTTTTCTTTCTCTGCTAAGTTTTCCTAAAACCTCATGTAATTTCTTTAGTTTTATTGAATAATATTTATATTTTTGCTTAGACTGCCGACTGTAAACTTGGGCAGCGAAAGTGAACTTATGCACAGACGAGCTTGGCATGGTTTGTAAACACATCGAGCAATGCCAAGTAATTCCTCTTAACATTTATTTACTTCTTCTGCTTTTAATTAGAATATCTTGGTTGATAATTTTAATTTTGTATCTTTTTTATTAGAAAAAATATCCTTGAATTCCTAGTTACATTTTTTAGAAGAAAAAAATGGCATGAAAAAAAAAAGGAAAAACAGAATTTACAACCTCCAACTATGTATGTTGAAATACTTATCTTAGTCTTTTAAATTTAGGTAATAACTTTTGTTTAATTATTAACACGGAATTTGTTTAATTATCAGTAGCCCAATACCTGATCCTCAAGAACAAATCTTTGTGGTTCGAGAAGAAAGTCAGTCTCAACCTCTAGATATGTGAGTTTTCTAATTTACTTTCCTATTCTAATCAATGTGCAGATTTACTTAGTGCAGATTTCTAATTTACTTTTTAATTCTAATCATTACCTCCTTTCTTTTTTACCTTCATTAGAGTTCCTATTGCAATTGCTCTTCCAAGTTCTCTTGAGGAAGAGATAAAACAACAAAAAATCTTTACCTATGTCCCTTCGAAAACTCAAACAAAAGAAGTTTTTGTTAATGAGTAAGTTATAATTAAAATACTTTTTATTAGTTTTTATGCTATATAATAATATTTTCAGTTCATTATTAAACATATTACAATGTAATCCAGCTACTAACCCAAACTCAACGGCAAGTCCCGGTAGAAACTTTGGAAAAGGAATCGGAGCAAGAAGCTTCTATTAATGTGTAAGTTTTACTTAAAATCATTTTTATTAGTTTTGATTCTATATAATAATTTTGGTTAATTATTAAACACTTTCTTATGTAATCCAGCTGCCCTCCGAAACCCCAACAGCAAGCACCCGAAGAAACTTCAGCATGGCAATCAAAGTAAGAAGCTCCTCTTAATGTGTAAGTTTTAATTAAAATCCTTTTTTATTGGTTTTGATGCTATATAGTAATAATTTCTGTTCATTATTAAACATTTTCCTGTGTAATCCAGCTACCCTCTGAATCCAACAGCAAGTTTTCGAAGAAACTTTGGCAAGGCAATCGGAGCAAGAAGCTCCTCTTAATGTGTAATTTTTACTTAACATCCTTTTTATTAGTTTTGATACTATATCATAATGCTTTTTGATTATTTCAAAAACTTTCCTCTGTCAACTTATAGTTCTCCCCATCCTTGGCATTGGGATGATGATGAATGTTTGTTCAGCCTTGGTATAAGTCCACCGACCTCTCAACCAACAGTAACACAACTTGAAAAGTTGGTAGAGACGGTGATGGATGCTAGAGTGACAGCAACATTACAATATGCTGAGGAAACCAGTGCAGAGCTAAGTTTGATCACCCCTGAAGGGTACAAGACTCCAATGAAAGAAAAAGAAATAACAGAGGAGCTGACGTTAGGATTTTTGCTAGTAAAGAATTTTATAAAAATAGTCGCGTTGTAGATATAGTTTCTAAACCAACAGAAATCCCTTCGTACAAATGTTTTGGTTGTCACAAGTAACAAACCCCTTTAAAATTGATAACCGAAGTATTTAAACCTCGGGTCGTCTTCTCAAGGAACTGCAGGAAAGTATGTTCTTATTATTGGTTATGAAGATTGTAAATCGGGGTTTTGAAGATGAGGAACAAGTAATTTAAATTGCAATTAAAATAAGTGAAAGACTATAAAATAAATAAATAACTGTAAAACACACTTTTGGCAAGGTATGAGAAATTGGAAGTCCTATCCTAGTTATCCTTATCAATGATGATGAAAATTGAATCTTAATTCCACTTAGTTAACCTTTACTAGAGCAAGGGAAGGTCAAGTGACTAATTAGTTTGATCTTCAAATCCTAGTTAATTCCTAGAAAAAGATTGGGATTATTGAAGTTCAATTCAATTAGCAAAGATAACAATTATCGATCACGTTGAGTTTGATAACTCCTGAGTTACTGATTTCTTAACCAAGACCAAAAGGGAAAAAGTAAATCTATTGGAATAAAAATGTCTTCAGATTGGAAGCAATAGTAACATAAATAAAAGAGAGCAATAATAAACTGAAATACCTCAAATAACATTAATTCAAAGAATAATCTGTAACATAGAAGAATTCATAAACTAAATTGAGAAGATAAATAAAAAGGAATGTTGAACCTGATAAAAAGAGATAATCCTGAAAGCAAAAGAAATCCTAATTCTAAATCCTAAAAGAGAGAGGAGAGAACCTCTCCCTCAAAACTACATCTAATTCATGAATACTAACTAATTGGAGACTCTCCTTTGAATGGATGCATTCCCCCACTTTATAACCTCTGATCTGTGCCTTCCGGACTTGGATTTGGGCCAAAAAGGGCTTCAGAAATTGCTGGGAGAGTTTTCTATACTTTCTAGTGCGTGGCCTCTGTCACACGTCTGCGTAGGTCACGCGGTCGCGTCAGTCATGCGTCCGCGTCATATGCGTTTCACTTATGGTGCGCGATCGCGTCAATCACGCGGTCGCGTCACTGCTATTTCGCGTTGGCATGCGGTCGCATCGTCCATGCGATCGCGTCACTGCCTGTTTCTTCAAAAACTTCGTTTTATGCTTTCCTTCCAATTTTGTATGTTTCCTTTTCATCCTTTAAGTCATTCCTGCCTTAGAAGATCTGAAATTACTCAACACACGAATCATGGCATCGAATGGTAATAAAGGGAAATTAAAATTATTATTTTTAAAGTATAGGAAACATGTTTTTCACATACATCACATAATAAGGAAGGGAAAGTAAAACCATGCAATTAACATGAATAAGTGGGTGAAGGATTGAATAAATCACTCAAATTGAGCACAATATATATCATAAAATATGGGTTTATCAACCTCCCTGCACTTAAACAATAGCATGTCCTCATGCTAAATCCACGACAAAGAGTAAGGTAAGGTTAAAGTGGTGGAATCTCATGCAATGCAATCTATTCTAAATGCAACTACCTAAATGAATCATGCAATTCTAATTTGTTATTCCCTTGTGTATAAAGCTTACATGTAGTTGAATTAATTTACATTCTCAAGGAATCTTATATATATAGCCAAACCTTAGATAGTGATAAAGTACCTTTACAATTGAGATAGGAGAGAAAAACATTTTACAAATTTGCAAGACAATTAATAATTTAAGCAGAGATATATGTTGATGAGCTATTGAACCCTCACTGGATTTTGTGTTTACTCTCTAGTCACTCAGTGTTTATTGGGTTAATCACTCTATTCTTCTTTTTATCCTTACTTTTTATAACTTTGTTCTTCATCTAACCAATCAACAATTATAGAATATAGGCATAGAAAAATCATGAGGTCTTTAACTAAGGTTGTAATGGGGCCAAGGTAAAGGTAAGGGTATATGTATAAGGCTAAGTGAGCTAATTAAGTGAATCCTTGATTAGTCTAAGATCTCACCTAACATACATATTTTGTAAAGCAAAGCTTCTTTACCTATTTTTCCATATTTTTCCCACTTTTTATGTTACATGCTCATATTTTAATTTTTATTTATTTTTATCCCATGTGCATCGCTTTTTGCATTTGGGGAATTCTTTTGTATCCCCTTTATTCAAATACTGAAAAATAAATAATTTTTTTTAAATGCACATGGTAATTAAATTATTTTGATTTCACATGAGCATGCTTCCCAAAACTTTTAAAAATAAAAATTTTTATTCTTTTTAACTTTCTACCCTTTTGTTTTTATCATCCATGTTCCCATAAGGTTCCCACACTTACACAATACACAATTTCTATCTTAAGCTAACCAAGGATTCAACTTGGTATTTTTATCTGCTTAAGGCTAGTAATGTGGTTATAGAACAAGAGGGGATTTAAAGGCTCGAGGAGGCTAACAAGGGTGATGTAAAAGGTAGGCTAATTTGGGAATAGTGAGCTAGAATCAAACAATGGCCTCAATCACTTTCTTGGTATGTATCTATATTCTATAATCGGACATATAGATTAAAACAAAGTAAAGAACACCAGAATAAATAAGAAGGGCGGAACACACAGGAATAAAATATTATAGTTTAAATGTAACCATGCAATTAAGCTCAAAACTCACAGGCTGTGTGTTCTCTAACTCAAAAATCATATATCAGTTATATATGTCAAGCAAGTAAAAATTAAGAGTTCCCATTATTCTCAATGTAAATCTTAAGGTGGCTTTAAAGGTCAAGTGTTTCTCCTTGATGAAACGTTGTTAACTAACTAACATGTAATGTTATATATACAAGGTGTGGGTTGTTTTTATTCTGTTAAAGTCTCTAGTTTACTTCCTTTTTATATTTTTAATTTAAACTAAGTTATCTTATGCTAAAAAAGGTAAACTATACTAATTAATCCATATTTTTCATAACTAATAAGTTAGAATTGTAACTAAACTAAATGGCTAAAATATAAACTAAAGTGCAACATGCAGAAATATAGTAAAAATACATGAAAATAGCAATGTATAAGTACTGAGAAAATGAAAATAAAAATAAAGAGAAAATACAGAAAATAATAAAGTAAAAAGAGTCTGTAGTGGTTCACCAAAAAATATACGCCAGAGATGGCGACCTCCCCACACTTAATATGAAGCATCATCCCTGATGCTCACTCAAGCAGGGTGTGAAGGGGTGTCATCACTGGAAGGATGGATAGCTGGAGTCTCTGTGGTGGTGGTCTGAGGATCTGCCTGCTGTAGAGGAGGTGCTGACTGAATAGGAACCTCTGGGTCTGCAGCCTGAATCGGATGCGGGGCCTCCTGCTGGGGCGCAGCCTGCTCCGTGCCTGCCTGCGCAGCCTCTCTCTGTGGATGGGTCTCTGCCTCGTGATCATCTGCCTCCTCCTCATATGGCTCTGATGGGGTGTCAGGCTCGGAGGGGATGTCGCTGCCAGAACGGATCATCAGCTTCAGGTGCTCATAGCGTCGCTTGCTGCGATGCTCAGATCTCTCGTATCGCCGCCGGTTGCGGCGCTCTATCTGGTCTAGCTGCTGAAACAGGCGGTGCACTAAGTGATAAACAGGCTCTGAGGCAGGTGGAGGTGCAGTGGTGGTAGCAGGGGTAGCTGTAGAGGAAGAAGGGCCGGCAGATGGTGTGGCTGTCTCATCAGTAGGAGTGAGGAATGGAGGTCTGTAGCCCAAAGCCAGAAAGTTTCTGCTGTGAGGGATAATTTTCTTGCATTCTGCAGCAGATGGCTTCTCATTAGCATCCTCCCAAGGCACGTCAGCTCGACGGCCAAGCTGTGTAATCAGATATGGAAAGGGGAGAGTGCCTCGGACGTGGACCCTGGCCATGTAGTACCGAATGAAGCGTGGCAGGTACAGGTCCTTACCCTCCATCACACACCATAGGAGGGTGATCATAGCGGCAGGTAGCTCCGTCTCATGAGTACTCGGCATAATAAAGTTGCTTAGGATCTGATGCCATAGCCGAGCTTCATCGTTCAAGTAAGCCCGCTTGATTCCCTTAGGCATGGTGGTGTTCTGACCCATGACCCATGGAACAGTCGGGTCAAGGGCTATCCTTGCCTTGACGGCATTCCAGTCAAACTTCATGAAGCGCATGTCCTCCTCAGCCTTTTGATAACCATCTAGCTGATCGGATTTAGGCAGGAGCTTCAGAACATCCTCTATGGCCTCTTTAGTGACCAGTATCTGCTTCCCTCTTAGGTTTACTGCATCTAGGGAAGTTTTGAAGTAATTGCAATAAAATTCCCTTACTCAGGATGCATTGACCTCAGTCAGGTTTCTCTCCAGGAAGAACCAGCCTCTTTGTTTGATCTGATCAGAGGTGTATTGCTGGAGTTCTTCTGGGATCTTCAGAGTCCTCTCCAGGTACAGGTTCCTGGAGGTTGCAAACTCCGGATACTTCAGCTCACAGTATCGGTTTGCAAACTTAATAGGATCAGTAGCAGGGAGTAGCTGGTTAGCCTTCTCCTACGGGGTAAAGTATTTCTCCCGCCAGGAGTCATCATGCATGATGTCCAGGATGGACATGGAGGATTCTCCTCTTTTCCGTTTGCCAATTGTTGCCTTTCCCTTTCCTTTTCTTTGGGTGTCAGACATCCTGAAAAACAAAAAACCAGGATATAATAAAAATAGAAAAATAAGTATACAAATCACAAAATAAGCATATAGTGGTAAAGGAGCAGTGGAGTAATAAAAATGAGTTAAGTAAATGTGCATTAAGGATTGAATAGGAGTTAAAAGTCCGAGAAGAAAAATTAACAATCCAAAATGTATTAGAAATCATGTTAATTAGGAAAAATTATCATTATGCCTTGGTTAGAAGGTTAAAGAGAATAGTGAAAAACCAGAAGAGATGTTTTGAAAGGTTAGGTTGGTTAGGAATGAAAAAAGAGTTTAGGAAGTTAAAATTAGTGAATTAGTAAAAAGTGGGTTAGAGGAAGTGGCATGATGATCATTTTCTAAGTAATAAGCATTCTCAATTAGAAGCTACAGTTAACTCATATCCAAACAAGAGAATCAGGTTGATGATGAATCAAAAATTGGGAGCTAAACATCAAAAATGCAGATTATGAACCAGGAAATCAAAAAGAATAAGAAAGCTTGCCCTGGTATTCATGAATTGGTTTGGTAAAAGCAGAGTAAAGCAGAGTTCAAAGTGCCAAAACCAAGACATGAATGGAAACAAAATAGTTTACAGAAAATTGGGCAGCATTCCGGCTAAAATTGGATGTTCCCAGAAAATAAACAGTAAGCAGAACAGTTCATATGAATTAAAACAAACTGTAATTAGATATAATTAGCGTGAACAAGAAAGAACATTTGCAATAGCAGCATGAACAGTAAGAACAGCATATGAACAATACTAACAACACAGCAACAGCAGAATTGTGAAAATTATAAAACAAGAAGCACGAACAGCGCAATTAATCTGGCCTAAGTCCACTAACCACATCCTAGGCTACCTAACCACCTAGAATCCACTACAACATGCATATCTAACTAGCCTAAGGATGAACATAAACAGAAAAATATGTAATTAACTGAGAATTGAAAGAAGGGTGGCATTCGACGGAACCTGGTAGGCGGATGAATGAAAGTGGGGCAGAGAGATGGCTGGGGAATGGTGGTGGTGGCGGCTGAGGCGGTGGTTGAGGGTGGCGCGGCGGCGGTTGGTGCAGCGGTGTTGTCTGTTCGGAGGCAGGGGGTTTGGGTGGGGTAATGGGGTAGGGCAGGGGGTAATGGTGAAGAGGAGGGTTGGAAGAGAGGGGGTTTGCGGCGGTGATGGCGCTGTGGGCGGTGGTTGTCTGCGGTGGTGGCAGCGGTGGTTAAGGAAAGAAGAGAGAGAGAAAGAGAAGAAAGAAAGGGAAGGGAGAAGGGGATGGCGCAGCGGCGGTGGGGTCTGGGTGGTCGACGGTGGGGTGATGGTGGTGGATGGAAGTGGGTGGTGGTGGTTGCAGAGAAGAGAGGAAGGAGAAGGGGGTTAGGGGCGCGAATGGGTAGGGTTTCGCGTGGCTTGGGGGGTTATCGAATTTGAATCCACGCGATCGCGTGGGGCACGCGGTCGCGTGGCTGGGGTGGAATGGGGGTTGACACGATCGCGGGAGTGATGCAATCGCATGGAATAGGTAAAATGATGAATGACGCGGTTGCGTGAGGCATGCGACCGCGTCGCTGGAAATTGTGCTAAACGCGCAATTCCAGCGTCGTTTCAGCGTAACTCTCTGTTTCCTTTGGGGTGTTGTGCAATCCACGCGACGCGATCGCGTCGCTCACGTTGTCGCGTGGGATTGGTGTTGTGCAAGTGACGCGATCGCGTCATGGACGCGACCGCGTAGATCGTTTTGTGCGAAACGCACAACAGCCGCACGATTCCAGCCCAACTTTCTGGGCGTTGGATCCTTACGCCGATTTCCAGGTCACGCGGCCGCGTGATTGACGCGGATGCGTGCGGGTTGTTTTTCGCAACTGACGCGATCGCATGAGTGATGCGGCCGCGTCGCATGCCTACTCTCTTTTTTTATGCAGGTATGCAATTATGCAGTATGCAATGCGAATGAATAATATTCGGGTTCAATTGAAAAGGAAAACAAAAATAAATAACACGAAATAAAACTTAAAAAGAAACGACCATACCATGGTGGGTTGTCTCCCACCTAGCACTTTTAGTTAAAGTCCTTAAGTTGGACATTGGATGAGCTTCCTGTTATGGCGGCTTGCGCTTAAATTCGTCCAGAAATCTCCACCAATGTTTGGAATACCAACAGCCTCCGGGGTCCCAAACTAGGCATGTAAAGCTTCTGAGTATCTTCAAGCAGATTGTCAGGCTCCCGGGGTGACGAATGTCAGAATAGATTCCAGGATCCCAAACCTTGCTTTTAAATCCGCCTTCGTCTTGATCTATATTTTTCCATCCGGGCGGTTTAGAAAGTAGATTTTCACAAAGATGACCAAACGTTTTCCGAGATCCATTCGATTGATCATGATGCCAATCTGTGCACTTCGAATTGAAGCGTGGAACCTTATTGAACCTTGTGCACTAGCTCTGAGTGCGAGCCATTTTCCTCTTACTCTTAAAGCCGTAGAGAGCTCTAAGCTGGCCATCTGTTTCAAGCAAACCATATTCAAGTGGGAAAATAAAGCTAAAGGTTAAGGATTGTACCCACTTGAAGCTTGTATTGGGTGGTAATGGCCTTGGGATAGGTGTTTCCAGTTGTTCTGTAAGTTCTACTCCCTTGTGCTCTTCGGTGAATTTCTTCACTTCCTTGCAGACTTCTTCAATTGCATCCGTGTCCTGATCAAAGCCTTCTATGTCTTCCTCGTCACTTAAGTCATAAACGGGAGGTTGAGAGAAATCTACCTCCGCATCATCTTCGTGTTCACTTGGGGAAGATTCTTCGATCTCAGAGAATTCACTTGCTGATGCAAGTTCATTACTGGGAGAACTTGACTTGAGATTATCATCATCAAGGAAACTTGCTTCTTGGATTATTCCGTCTAGTTCTTCATAAAAGACTTGCTTTGGGAGTTGTGCACTATCCTCCTTAGCATCAATTGTAATGTTTTTGACAGAATTCTCCATAACTCTGGATTCCCATGGAAGTTCAGCGTCTCCTAGTTTTTCAACCAACTCTTCTTCGTTTATAATGACAGCTTCCTCTACTTGTTCCAGTACGAAGTCATGCCCTGTTCTGTCCACTGGAGTTTCTAGTATCTCCTTCATGCTACGCTCTTCTTTAGGTTGTCCACATGGGGCTATGAGAGGTCCTTGAATGTTCGAACATCTAGAAGATAATTGACTTACAGCTTGCTCCAGTTGATGAAGGGTTGTTTGAAGTTGATCTACTGTTTCCTTGAGGCGAATCTCTGATTCTCGGGGTGATGAATTTGGACGTGGTACATGGGAAAGTGGTGATGTTTGGGAGTAATTGGATTGGAATTGGGGTAAATGAGGATCATATGGTGGTGAATGGTGAAAAGGAGCTTGTGAGTGTGGTGGTTCGAAGTTACGTTGAGAGGATGGTCTATAAGCACAGGGTGGGGCTTGTTGGTAACTACAAGGTTGTCCACCATGTCTATTGGCTTGGTATGCTTTGTAGAATGGTCTTTGTCCATGATATCTTGGAGGGTGTTGTTGCCTAAAGGGTTGATCAGATCCTCTTGGCTCCATCCATCTTTCATTGCTCTGACCTTGATGCATGTTCCTATTATAACTTTCACTCCTTTCAACAATATTAGAACCAAACTCAAAGCGAGAGGGGTGAGAATTCATAGTAGCTAATGGAAATAAAAAGGGAAAAATAAAGACAAATAAACAAGTAAAAGAAAAATATTTACAATAACCAATAATAAGGCACACGATTGCAGTTTCCCGGCAATCGCGCCATTTTGACGTTAGGATTTTTGCTAGTAATGATTTTTATAAAAATAGTCGCGTTGTAGATATAGTTTCTAAACCAACAGAAATCCCTTCGTACAAACGTTTTGGTTGTCACAAGTAACAAACCCCTTTAAAATTGATAACCGAAGTATTTAAACATCGGGTCGTCTTCTCAAGGAACTGCAGGGAAGTATGTTCTTATTATTAGTTATGAAGATTGTAAATCGGGGTTTTGAAGATGAGGAACAAGTAATTTAAATTGCAATTAAAATAAGTGAAAGACTATAAAATAAATAAATAACTGTAAAACACACTTTTGGCAAGGTATGAGAAATTGGAAGTCCTATCCTAGTTATCCTTATCAATGATGATGAAAATTGAATCTTAATTCCACTTAGTTAACCTTTACTAGAGCAAGGGAAGGTCAAGTGACTAATTAGTTTGATCTTCAAATCCTAGTTAATTCCTAGAAAAAGATTGGGATTATTGAAGTTCAATTTAATTAGCAAAGATAACAACTATCGATCACGTTGAGTTTGATAACTCTTGAGTTACTGATTTCTTAACCAAGACCAAAAGGGAAAAAGTAAATCTACTGGAATAAAAATGTCTTAAGATTGGAAGTAACAGTAACATAAATAAAAGAGAGCAATAATAAACTGAAATACCTCAAATAACATTAATTCAAAGAATAATCTGTAACATAGAAGAATTCATAAACTAAATTGAGAAGATAAATAAAAAGGAATGTTGAACCTGATAAAAAGAGATAATTCTGAAAGCAAAAGAAATCCTAATTCTAAATCCTAAAAGAGAGAGAGGAGAGAACCTCTCCCTCAAAACTACATCTAATTCATGAATACTAACTAATTGGAGACTCTCCTTTGAATGGATGCATTCCCCCACTTCATAACCTCTGATCTGTGCCTTCCGGACTTGGATTTGGGCCAAAAAGGGCTTCAGAAATCGCTGGGAGCGTTTTCTGTACTTTCTGGTGCGTGGCCTCTGTCACGCGTCTGCGTGGGTCATGCGGTCGCGTCATTTAGAGTTTTCCTTGTCACGCGGTCGCTTCAGTCATGCGTCCGCGTCAATCACGCGGTCGCGTCACTGCTATTTCGCGTTGGCATGCGGCTGCGTCGTCCATGCGATCGCGTCACTGCCAGTTTCTTCAAAAACTCCATTTTATGCTTTCCTTCCAATTTTGTATGTTTCCTTTTCATCCTTTAAGTCATTCCTGCCTTAGAAGATCTGAAATTACTCAACACACGAATCATGGCATCGAATGGTAATAAAGGAAAATTAAAATTATTATTTTTAAAGCATAGGAAACATGTTTTTCACATACATCACATAATAAGAAAGGGAAAGTAAAACCATGCAATTAACATGAATAAGTGGGTGAAGGATTGAATAAATTACTCAAATTGAGCACAATATATATCATAAAATATGGGTTTATCAGGAGCTAAGAGAGAAATTTTATCAGTGGATGATGCAAATAAAGGTTAACAAAGAAGGGGTAACCAATGCGTTTGAAACCATATTCATGTTGGACCATAAAGCTCATTTAGAGGGGGGTAGATGCCACTTTTTGTCTCTAAGACCCAAACAAGACGTAGAAAATACGGTAAAATCTTTGACTATTACGTTAACATTAATAACTTTTCTAAAACGTTTTATTCCCATATATCTAATAAATTTTCGTCCTATAGGTGGTCTCCTCAATGTGTATGCTTCTCAACAACAAAAAATGTCACAATTTTGATGAAGAAATATATTGCGTACCGACAGATATTGTGATAAGCCAAAATTTTTATTTCTTAAATAATTTCAGTTAGTTTCTTAGTTTAATTGAGGTTCATTTAAATCTAAAAATGAATTTGATGTGTTTTTTTATAATTGAGTCTTTATGACTACTTATTCAAATTTGAACTAATTTCGGTTTGTTTCTTAGTTTAATTGAGGTTCATTTAAATTCAGAAATGAATTCGATGTATTTTTATTGATGATTTAGTCTTTATGTATGCTTGTTCAAATCTGAAGTAATTTTGATTTATTTCTTAGTTTAATTGAGGTTCATTTGAATCCTGAAATGAATTTGATGTATTTTTGTTGATGATTGCGTCTTTATGACTGCTAATTTCAGTTCATTTGTGATTTAACTGAAGTTCACTTGATACTACTGATAAGTATTGACCAAATTTATTATTCCTTACGTAATTTGGTTCATTTATTAGTTTATTTCGGTTCATTTTATAGAATTTAATGTTGGGGAAGCACAACCATGAATATATTGATCCAAACACTAAGAAGGTCTACTGGATCAATGAATTTGTGGACTATGTGTCTTTTCTTGACAAACAAAAATTGGCATCGCATCTATTTGTAAGTTTTGATTTCTAAAACTTCTTTAATAATTCTGTCTTTTGCTATTATTTAGACTGAAATATTCTATCATTTTTTCAAACTTCAGCTATTAGCACCAGTTTGCTATGGAGGCCATTGGTGGTTGTGGATTACTGATGTTAAGAAGAAGGTCTTCCATGTGTTTGATTCCGTCAAGAAAAAAGATATACCTGAGGAAAGAATAGTTTTGAACAAATGTGTTGTAAGTTATTTACATAATACATATTTTTTTGTAACTTATCTCTTATTTCTGGCCATTATCAATCACTCTTTATGCTTGATTGAGCATTGTTTGTGGGCTTGGTTTCATTTAATTATTACTAAATTGAAGTGCACTTTTTGCATTCTTTTCAAGGCTTAATAGTATCCTAGATGAGGGTCTATGCTGGGACAAAACCTTTGGTGGACAATGAAGAGGGCGTTGAAGCACCGTATATTATGATCAGCGGTCAATAAACATCGTAGAAATCTTTCTTTACTATAGTACTATTATTAATATATTTTACTGTACTTTTTTGTCTCTCTCCTATTAATCATATTTTACTTTTTCCATTTCTTTCTTAGTTATGATTGCGAAATATATGTGATGAAGTGGCTGAAAATAATTGATCCCAAAAAGATAAAAAATGGGAAATACAAATGTAAAAATTGGAAACAGATAAGTAATTTTTAAATTAATAAATTTTGGTTTATTTCTTATTTCATTTGGGTTCAAATTAAGCAATTTCTTTTAATTGAATTGTAGGAAGAAGTAGATGCTTTTAGGCGAAAATATGGTCCAACCATTCCCTTGGACAAGGTAAATAAATTGAGAGACAAAGTCATTGAGGCGTCTGAAGCCATAAGAATCCCAAATTTATCCGCTGCCCTCTCAAGTCATTTTTGTAAATTCTCATCTAGGGATATAGAAAGTAAATAGGTTGAATCTGTAATTAACACTAATTTATAATGAATTGTAAAGAGGCAAACACTTCTTTCACTCGTTATAAATGTTAATGTATATATTTAAAAATCTTTTCTTAAATTCCTTTTGATTTATTTGTTGGAAATGTCTGGGCTATATTGAGATAACATTAATTTGAATGAATCTAGGTTCAAATTGAATAGGTTGAATGTATTTATCAAACCTCAAGAGCGGCAAAAATACAAATGAACAAAATTTATACACGAAATGAACCAAAAAATGAACCTCGTTATATAACTATTCAATTGCAGAAATACCTAAGCTGTTTGCCACAACACAATTGCAGAAGCTAATTTGAAAATTAAAAAAGTGACTATTCAATAAAACATAACATAAATCAGAAATTAACCCTCATTATATGACTAGAACTCAAATGAACCAAAATTTAGTCATACATAAATTAAAATCTATTCTAATAAACACCAAAACTTCTATCATCCTCTCTGGGATAATTTATATCCTGTGCATGATAAAGACTGGAGCTTGAATGAATCATTGATCCACCATCTAAAAGGTTCAACTGCAAAAAGAAATAAATCATACATTAGTGAAATGCACAAACCCATTTTTCCCTAATCAAAAGCAAATCAATGTTAGCTCGCTTAGAGCTAACTTTTTCTTTTTCTTTGTTGTATTTGCAATATTTTTTTCCATATTTGATCCTAGTCTATTCTTGGGACATCCTCTTGTTCTAACACGTGGGAAAATTTGAAGGTTGTTAAGATCATTTAACGCAGTATCTTTGTGAGATAATGAACATTTACTTTTACTTTTCAATTGATATTCTTGTATCTCGACCATGTCATTATCAAAAGTCCTGTCCAAAATTCCATTCAACTTCTCAAATTCTAAAACAAATTCACAAATATTGTATGAGAAAAATGCCAAATCGTCAAATCTCTTACTTCTTGGCTCCAATAGAGGCTCGTCTTGGCTGCTCTTGATATGTGTGTGCCTCCTCTTTATGTTCTTACTCTAGCATTCCAATATAAATTTCGGTGCCATTTTATCTACTTGCTCAAAGCTTAATACACTCAGAGAATGATGGTATAGTATACCCCTTGACTCAAACAACAAGTACTGGCACTTTACTTCGCGTGATATTGCATCATATGTAACAACAAACTTATTAAATGTTGAGTTAGAAACCTGCTCTACAACTTCATATGTTGTAAAACCTAGAGTGGAATGCATTGATCTTGTGATGCAATTTACCTTTTCTCTAAGTTGTGCTTTAACTTTTCTAAACTTCTCGTGAGTATACACATGTTGAAATTGAGTCTCTATTGGTGATTTTATTGCACACGGTATCACTGTATGTAAATATGCAGCATCAAATTCTCTCTCTCTTTTCTCTCTGCTTCCTAGGCAATTATCATATTGCTTTACAAATTGAATCAAAGAGCTATTGTGTGTGATAAACTTATTAAAAAAAGCACGTATGCTCTCGCTCCTTTGTGTGCTTTTCATCCTGGCCGAAAAGTGGTGATCAAGATAACATGAAATCCATAAATGACGATCTTCAGATAGCTCTTGAAATGAACCGAAATTAGTCACAAAAATAAACTGAAACTTATACCTGTTTTCACCAAAAAATAACATCAATTAATTCGAATGAAACCTTGGTTACCTGAAAGCCACTTATTGCCTTCAACACCATACCTCATGAGAAAATCATTCCAATTCTTGTCAAATGCATCTTTTGTAAACCAGTTCCAAACAACATGACTCATCTCTTGTTCAATTTCTTCATGTCGCTTGTAGTCATTTAATTTACTTAGGATCTTCTTCATGATATGCCAAATGCACCATCAGTGAATTGTTGTTGGCATACTGCTCTCAATAGCCCTTTGCATCGATGTGCATTGATTGGTAAGAATCCCTTTTGGTGCCTTTCCTCCCATGCAACGAAGCCAACATTCAAATAACTATTTAAACGATTGAATATCCTCATTTTTCATTAACTCCGAGAAGTGTCAACCGACCGTGGTGATTCACACCCACAAAAGAACCAAAAACTATATTGTACCTGCAAATGGACACCAACAGTTATGAACCGAAACTGGTTATGCGTATGAACCAAATATTATATCACAGTGAACCAAATACCTGTTTGTGTTGTAAGTTGTATCAAATGAAGCAACATCTCCAAAATACTCATACGCAGCCCTGCTTCTTGCATCAGCCAAAAATGCATTTTTGATACAGTGATCAAGTTCAAGGTTAAGCTCAAAAAAGAAATTTTGATTCTTCTCTTTTATTCTTAATAAGTATTTCCTAAATTCTTTGGCATCATCTTGTTCGAAAGCATTCCGTACTTTCCTTGTAATGTAATTTCTCACATCTTTTTCAATAAAACTTAGTTCACGATAACCGTCCGTTGCTGTTACAAATGACTGATATGTTTTACTTGGTCTTACTCTGGCTTCCTCGTTATTTTCAATGGTACGACGCACAAACATGCTTAGCTCCCTGTGTTGTTTAAACATTTCTGCTCAATCTGAACAGTAAGGATGTGAATGATTTAGAACAACTTTAGAAATAACCCAAAGATCAACGTCCTTCAATATATGTATATAAATTCTAGCTGGACAGTTTATTCCAGCTGAGGGGTTTGTCTTCAGAATTTGAGATATCTTGAATTTCCATTTTTTCTCTCTACTACATGTAATTAGTTGATTCTTAATTTCATCTCTATTCCGAGTGGTGTTCTTTATTTTCGTAGAAAAATCAGCAAGTTTGGAATAATCATTGTAGAACTTTCTAGCTTCTTTGAGTGTCTTGAAAGTCATCCCAATCTTTGGGATTAATTGTTCATCGACAACACATCTGGACTGTAAAATGAACCAAAATATTGTCATAACAAGACCATTGTGTAATAACCAATGAATCAAAACATATGCATTCTATAAATTTAGAAACTCCTGCATTCTATCCAAGTTCTATTCGTGATCACTTTATTCAATTGCATTCCATTCCATTCAATTCAAAATTATTGAAGAATAAAGCGAAATACTATCATAATAGGACCATTGTGTAATAACAAATGAATAGAAAATTGTCAATTATATAAATTCAAATTCAGAAACACCTACATTCTAGAATGAACCAAAATTATTATCAATACGAAACCATTGTATAATACCAAATGAACTGAAAATTGTATTCATAAACAACACTGGATTTAGCAATGAAGAATAATGAAATTATTCATTATCACTTTATTCAATTGCATTCCATTCCATTCAATTCAAAATTGAATAATCCAAACCTCGTCCACTTGATTCGATTAAGAAGAATAATCTAAATCGCTCTCATTCAACTGATTTGAACTTGAATCATTCATTGTTTTGATACGCTATTCAAATGCAAATCGAAATCTGAAAACAACGAAAACGAAGAAGAAAACGAAGAAGAAAACAAAGAAAAAAATTAGAGAAATCAAAGAAGAAGAGAAGCTTTACATTGAAGAAGAACGAAGAAGGAAGCTTTACGTTGAAGATGTTTACGTTAAAAGTCTGTTATAAAAGCATCAGAGAAAGGTGGCACAGCGTGTAAGAGAAAATAACTTGGTTGGACTTGGTTAGGGAAATTACATAGATGCAAAGCATTATGGAAAAGTCTAGGGGACCAGCAACTTTTCCAAATTCTGGCCAGCATGTAACCAGCAAGAAAAAGTGAGTCATTGGATGAAATCCCACACCAATCTCACACTATTAAAACCATCATTGATGGCTATTTGATAGCTACAAATACCAAAAGTTGCTGGTCCCTAACACTCCTCAAGCATTATTATTGTATATATAAATGATGCCATGAATAATATATATTTAATGAATCGTAGTAGGAGCACACCAAAATTTACTTGCTAAATTTGTTACTAGTATAAAAATATATATTGAAATATAAAATATATATTAAAAATTAATTAAATTATATATGTATTTATAATAAATATATAGTAATTAATTTAATTTTCTTTGTACACATAATATTTTTTCTATTTAAATGACGCAACTTTCACAAAATCCATCTATATGTATTTTTGTATCATTAAGTAAAATTTTTAAGTGTAATATTACTAGATAACATTTTTATTGAAGTAATTTTTTACAAAGTAATTCGCTATTAAATTAGAAGATTATACATTAAAAATTATGTCTATAAATTTTATATTGATTTAAGATAATTGATAAAATTTATATAAATTAAAAGCAACTTAATATAAATGTATGTTTTTGTTTTTGCCTACACAGATACATACTCACTCAAATACACTATCCACTTCGTGATTTTACCAGGACTCAAACCTTGTGCAGTTTTCTAGCTAGAAGGCCAATAGTAGTTCTTCCACTGTACCATTGCCTCAGCTATTAAATATATGCTTAAAATGTATATGGATAAGAGTCGTTGGAATTTGTATTTTAGGTGGATAGATCCACGAGTATTCTTTCCAGGAAGACAATTATGTTCGAACATTTGAGATTTTATAAGAGGCATAACTCTCAACATTTGTTATTTTAGACCCAAGACTTGAATTCAATACTATTCGAGAATAATAGTATTATATAGATCAGTATTATTGTATGCATACAGTGGCGGAGCTTTGTGTGGGTAAGGTGGCCCCAAAATTTTTTTGTAAAAATATTAGTAATTTTATTTAAAAAAAATAAATTAATTTATTTGATTAAATTGATATATCTTTAATTTATGTATCTGAATTTTATGTATGTCCATTTTCATTATTCTTTTAAATTTTTTATCCTATTCTATTTGACATAACAAATAGCATATCTTTAAATTAATAACAAGTAACATGTCTTTAAATTAACGTTACAAATTAAATATCATTATAGAATTAACACTAAATATTATATTTAGCTTCTCATATAGTTTTATGCATTATTTTATTTTTAGAATAATAAAAATTATAATATAACTAGTAGTAATATCAATTATTAATAGAAAGTTATTATTTTATTTTTAAAAAAATTTTACAAATTTAATATCATTATAGTATAACACTGTTTATATTAATAAATTTTAATATTTTTATTTTATTAGAAATTTAAGACTTTGTTTTGTTGTATTATATTATTTAATTTGTAATAAAAGTAATAATACAAATAATTAATCTTGAGAATTTTTGAGAGATAAATATTATCAAAAATAAAATTAATTTTTTAAAATATTAAAAAATAATTTATAAGTTATAATTAATTTTATATAATTTAAATAAAAAATTAATTTTTAGATAAAAAATTAGTTTTTAAATAAAAATAAATTTTTATGTGCAAAAACTAATTTTTTCATGTAAAAACTGATTTTTTTAAATTATTTTTTTATTTAAAATCAAATTAGCTTATTAACTTAAACAAAAATTTTTATTAATCAAAACCAGAATTATTTTTTTTTAATCTTAATCATATATAATTCTAAATATTAATAATAAATTTAAAAATAAAATAATTATATTTATAAATTTTATTTTAATATAAATACTATTATATATTTTTTTATTAAAATTTTTGGTCCCTTCAAATTTTTTTTTCAAACTCCGCCGCTGTATACATATACAGTACAATACCAATAATTATATTCATCATCAGTCTATATACGTAAAGATAAATAATATTGTACACATGTATATTATATGGCTATTATTGTATGAATAGTAATTTCATAGTTGTTAATGGAACTGATATAAAAATTGTGTGATTTTGTATGTATGAAGTTTAAGTGATTTTACTATAATTAACTAGTTTGGTTGTCAAAATTCAAATTAAATTAAGAGTCAATATTAATAATCTTGATGACATAATTCATTTCATCTAATAATAATTAAATTTATCATAAAAAGTAATTTATTCTTTATTTAAAAAAAATTGAGTAAAATTTACCTTATAATAAATTATTTTTATTATATAAATAATTCTTATAATTCAACAATTACATCAATAAAAACAATTCTTTTTAAAAATGATAAACATTGTAATTGTGCCAATCTCTTCTAATCTGTATTCATATACACACATAGCTAGTGTTGAAAATTTTACAATATATGGATGTTTTAGTTATACAATATTATTTTACGAAAAGACTTATGAGTCAAATATTAACAACCACATATTTATACATATTTATACATATTGTTTCACATATTTTTCAAAAGAAGTAATTAATCATCTACAAAAATAACTGAATGTTTATTTTACAGTAAAATAATCAATTCTCTCATGGTAGAGTCATCAACTTTTTTGTACAACAACATAATCAAATTCCTTTTGATAATTACAAAATTTGTATTATAATGTGTATTATTCGTATTTATGCAGCCAGTAATGGAGCTTGGAAAAAAGTTGGGGAGGGAGGGGGGATACAAAAGAATTACATAACATTTATATTAAATAAAATTTAAAATATAAATATTTTAAAATTTGTTACAAATATGAAAATAAATAAATAATTTTATCAATAAAAAATTATAAATATAACTACTGTTGAAGTTATATTTTATTATTTTTGAATATTAGTTTCTTTGCTTGAAAATTGTATTTTTTATTTCTTATTATTACAGTTATAGAAAAATTAAAATATATGAATTGAAAAATATTTAGAAAAATTATTGTTAGAATAATAAATATTAAAAATTACAATAATTATTGAATGTTTAAATATCTTTATCTAAAAAAATAATCAAAAGACTTATAAAAAATAAAATAATATTAAATTAAATATATAAGAAAAAAATAAAAATTACCACAAGTAATAAGTCTCAAAGCTTTAGTATTTCAGTTACACAGAAAATAATTATTGGACTAAAAAAAAGTTAATCTCACTCATCGATACAATAGACAAGGAAATTAAAAAAGGTTTTTGTGTTTCTGTTTATTTAGTTCATACTTGAGAAAAATTTAGTGTCCAATTTATCTTTTTTAAAATGTCTTTTATTATATATTTTTTATATTCTATTGTATAAAAAAAATATAAGAGTATCTTAATGTTTTTTTGTTATGTATAATTTATAAAATAAAATATTTTTTACTTATTAAGTTTATTACTTTTAAATTTATTATTACCATATTTTTATAAAAAATTGAATTATTAGCATATTTTGTAAATCTCTAAATATCATTTCATTGTTTTAAGAATGTTTTTTCAAAAATAAAGTACAATATGATGTGGATAGATTCGAACTTAGGTGTTCATATAGTTGAGTTAGAAAAACAAAAATAATTAATCAATTGGACAAAAAATATTATATACAATATTATTACTAATTATTTTATAAAATATTTAGGAGGCCATAGCTCCCATTCTCCCAATAAAACTCCGCCCCTACATGTAGCATGATATTGATATTATTAGTATAGTTTGAAAATAGGGATGGTAAAACTGGTGCACGAAATTGTGATTCCTGATAATGGCTCAAAAAATTTGGTGCTCTAATCTTAATTCATAATTTGTCACAACTTCGATACAACTAACCAGCAAGTGCATTGGGTCGTCCAAGTAATAAAACCTTACGTGAGTAAGGGTCGATCCCACGGAGATTGTTGGTATGAAGCAAGCTATGGTCATCTTGTAAATCTCAGTCAGGCGGATATCAAATGGTTATGGAGTTTTCAAATAATAATAATAAATAAACAGAAAATAAAGATAGAAATACTTATGTAAATCATTGGTGAGAATTTCAGATAAGCGTATAGAGATGCTTTCGTTCCTCTAAACCTCTGCTTTCCTGCTATCTTCATCCAATCATTCCTACTCCTTTCCATGGCAAGCTGTATGTAGGGCATCACCGTTGTCAATGGCTACTTTCCATCCTCTCTGTGTTTGTCAGGCACGCGTTCATAAGTGAGAATGATGATGAGCGTCACATAATCATCACATTCATCATGTTCTTGGGTGCGAATGGATATCTTAGAAGCGGAATAAGTTGAATTGAATATAAAACAGTAGTGCTTTGCATTAAATCATGAGGAACAGCAGAGCTCCACACCTTAATCTATGGAGTGCAGAAACTCTACCGTTGAAAATACATAAGTGATGAAGGTCCAGGCATGGCCAAATGGCCAGCCCCCAAACGTGATATGATCCTAAAGTTGAACTAAAAATCATAAGATATCCTAATACAATAGTAAAAAGTCCTATTTATACTAAACTAGCTACTAGGGTTTATAGAAGTAAGTAATTGATGCATAAATCCACTTCCGGAGCCCATTTGGTGTGTGCTTGGGCTGAGCTTGAAGTTTACACGTGCAGAGGCTTCTTTTGGATTTGAATGCCAAGTTGTAACGTGGTTTTGGCGTTCAACTCTGGTTTGTGACGTGTTTCTGGCGTTTAACTCCAGACTGCAGCGTAGAACTGGCGTTCAATGCCCTTTTGCGTCATCTAAACTTTGGCAAAGTATGGACTATTATATATTGCTGGAAAGCCCTGGATGTCTACTTTCCAACGCCATTAAGAGCGCGCCATTTGGAGTTATGTAGCTCCAGAAAATCTACTTTGAGTACAGGGAGGTCAGAATCCAACAGCATCAGCAGTCCTTCTTCAACCTCTGAATCTGATTTTTGCTCAAGTCCCTCAATTTCAGCCAGAAAATACCTGAAATCACAGAAAAACACACAAACTCATAGTAAAGTCCAGAAATGTGAATTTAACATAAAAATTAATAAAAACAATCCTAAAAGTAACGAGATCCTACTAAAAACATACTAAAATAATGCCAAAAAATGTATAAATTATTCGCTCATCACAACACCAAACTTAAATTGTTGCTTGTCCCCAAGCAAATGAAAATCAAATAGGATAAAAAGAAGAGAATATACTATAAATTCCAAAATATCAATGAAACATAGCTCCAATCAGATGAGCGGGACTTATAGCTTTTTGCCTCTTGAATAGTTTTGGCATCTCACTTTATCCATTGAAGTTCAGAATGATTGGCATCTATAGGAACTTAGAGTTCAGATAGTGTTATTGAATCTCCTAGTTCAGTATGTTGATTCTTGAACACAGCTACTTTATGAGTCTTGGCCATGGCCCTAAGCACTTTGTTTTCCAGTATTACCACCGGATACATAAATGCCACAGACACATAATTGGGTGAACCTTTTCAGATTGTGACTCAGCTTTGCTAAAGTCCCCAATTAGAGGTGTCCAGGGTTATTAAGCACACTCTTCTTTTGCTTTGGACCTTGACTTTAACCGCTCAGTCTCAAGTTTTCACTTGACACCTTCACGCCACAAGCACATGGTTAGGGACAGCTTGGTTTAGCCGCTTAGGCCAGGATTTTATTCCTTTAGGCTCTCCTATCCACTGATGCTCAAAGCCTTGGGATCCTTTTTATTTACCCTTGCCTTTTGGTTTTAAGGGTTACTGGCTTTTTGCTCTTGCCTCTTGGTTTTAAGAGCTTTTGGCTTTTTCTGCTTGCTTTTTCTTTTTCTATTTTTTTCCTCCATCTTTTTTTTTCTGCAAGCTTTTGTATTCACTACTTTTTCTTGCTTCAAGAATCATTTTTATGAATTTTCAGATTATCAAATAACATGTCTCCTTGTCATCATTCTTTCAAGAGCCAACATATTTAACATTCATAAACAACAACTTCAAAAGACATATGCACTGTTCAAGCATTCATTCAGAAAACAAAAAGTATTGTCACCACATCAGTATAATTAAACTAAGTTCAAGGGTAAATTCGAAACTCATATACTTCTTGTTCTTTTGAATTAAAAACATTTTTCATTTAAGAGAGGTGATGGATTCATAGGACATTCATAACTTTAAGACAAAGTTACTAAATACTAATGATCATGTAATAAGACACTAACATAGATAAACATTTAACATAAGAAAACGAAAAACAGAAAATTTTGAGAATAAGGAATGAGTCCACCTTAGTGATGGTGGTGTTTCCTTCTTGAGGAACCAATGATGTCCTTGAGCTCTTCTATGTCTCTTCCTTGTCTTTGTTGCTCCTCCTTCATTGTTCTTTGATCTTCTCTAATTTCATGGAAGATGATTGAGTGCTCTTGGTGTTCCACCCTTAGTTGTCCCATGTTGGAACTCAGTTCTCCTAGGGAGGTGTTGATTTGCTCCCAAAAGTTCTGTGGAGAAAAGTGCATCCCTTGAGGCATCTCAGGGATTTCTTGGTGATGAGCTTCTTCATGCGTCTCTTGAGATCCATGAATATGCTCTCTTGTTTGCTCCATCCTTTTCTTAGTGATGGGCTTGTCCTCATCAATGAGGATATCTCCCTCTATGTCAATTCCAGCTGAATTGCATAGATGGCAAATGAGGTGATGAAAAGCTAACCTTGCCATAGTGGAGGACTTGTCAGCCACCTTGTAGAGTTCTTAAGGTATAATCTCATGAACCTCCACCTCTTCTCCAATCATGATGCTATGGATCATGATGGCCCGGTCTATAGTAACTTTAGACCGGTTACTAGTGGGAATGATTGAGCGTTGAATGAACTCCAACCATACTCTAGCTACAGGCTTAAGGTCCAGTCTTCTCAGTTGAACCGGTTTGCCTTTTGAGTCAATATTCCATTGAGCTCCTTCCACACATATGTCCATGAGGACTTGGTCCAACCTTTGATCAAAGTTGACTCTCCTTGTGTAGGGGCGTGCGTTTTCTTCCATCATTGGCAAGTTGAACGCCAAGCTCACATTTTCCGGACTAAAATCTAAGTATTTCCTCCGAACCATGGTGAGATAATTCTTTGGGTTTGGGTTCTTACTTTGATCATGGTTCCTAGTGATCCATGCATTAGCATAGAACTCTTGAACCATTAGAATTCTGACTTGTTGGATGGGGTTTGTTAGAACTTTCCAACCTCTTCTTTGGATCTCATGTCGGATCTCCGGATACTCATTTTTCTTGAGTTTGAAAGGGACCTCGGGGATCACCTTCTTCTTGGCCATAACATCATAGAAGTGGTCTTGATGGGCTTTGGAGATGAATCTTTCCATCTCCCATGACTCGGAGGTGGAAGCTTTTGTCTTCCCTTTCCCTTTTCTAGAGGATTCTCTGGTATTAGGTGCCATCAATGGTAATGGAAAAACAAAAAGCTTATGCTTTTACCACACCAAACTTAGAATATTGCTCGCCCTCGAGCAAGAGAAGAAAGAAGAGATGAAGGAAAAGAAGAAATGGAGGAGAGGGAGAGAGGTTTGTGTTTTGGCCAAGAAGAGGAAGAGAGGGTTGTGTTGTGTGAAAATGAAGAAGAATAGAGGGGTTTATATAGTGTAGGGAGAGGGGTTAGGTTCGGCCATTTAGGGTGGGTTTGGGTGGGAAAGTGATTTTGAATTTTGAAGGTAGGTGGGGTTTATGAGGTAGGTTTATGGGGAAGAGTGGGTGGATATGAGTGGTGAATAGGTAATAGGGAAGAGAGAGATTGAGGTGATTGGTGAAGAGTTTTGGGGAAGGGTGTTTATTGGGAAGAGAGGATGAATGAGAAGAGGGGAGAGTATGAGTGGAGGTAGGTGGGGATCCTGTGGGGTCCACAGATGCTGAGATGATCCTGTGGGGTACACAGATCCTGAGGTGTCAAGGAATTGCATCCCTGCACCAATTAGGCATGTAAAATGCCTTTGCATGCGATTCTGGCATTTAAACGCCGAATTGGTGCTTGCTCTGGGCGTTCAGCGCCCAGATGCAGCATGTTTCTGGCGTTGAACACCAGTTCTATGCTTGTTTCTGGCGTTCAGCGCCAGCTTTCCTCAGTGTGCATTCCTGGCGTCTGAACGCCAGGATGCTGCTTGTTTTGGGCATTCAACGCCAGATCCATGCTCTGTTCTGGCGTTGAACGCCAGCCAGATGCTCCTTACTGGCGTTTAAACACCAGTAAGCCCTTCCTCCAAGGTGTGATTTTTCTTCTGCTGTTTTTGATTCTGTTTTTGATTTTTCTATTTATTTTGTGACTCCACATGATCATGAACCTAATAAAACATGAAAGAACAATAAAATAAATAAAATTAGATAAATAAAAATTGGGTTGCCTCCCAACAAGTGCTTCTTTAATGTCAATAACTTGACAGTGGGCTCTCATGGAGCCACACAGGTGATCAGGTCAATTTTATAGACTCCCAACCAAAACTTAGAGTTTGGATATGGGTGTTCAACACCAAACTTAGAGAACAATAAAATAAAAATAAAATTAGATAAATAAAAATTGGGTTGCCTCCCAACAAGTGCTTCTTTAATGTCAATAACTTGACAGTGGGCTCTCATGGAGCCACACAGGTGATCAGGTCAATTTTATAGACTCCCAACACCAAACTTAGAGTTTGGATATGGGTGTTCAACACCAAACTTAGAGTTTGGCTGAGGTCTCCCAACACCAAACTTAGAGTTTGACTGTGGGGGCTTTAGTTGACTCTGTACTGAGAGAAGCTTACTGTGCCTCTTTTCCATGTTTACAGAAGGATGACCTTGAGTTTTAAACACAAGGGAGTCCTCATTCAATTGAAGGACTAGTTCACCTCTGTCTACATCAATCACAGCTCTTGCTGTGGCTAGGAAGGGTCTTCCAAGAATGATGGATTCATCCTCATCCTTCCCAGTATCTAGGATTATGAAATAAGCAGGGATGTAAAGGCCTTCAACCTTTACTAACACGTCCTCTACTTGTCCATAAGCCTGTTTTCTGGAATTGTCTGCCATCTCTAATGAGATTCTAGCAGCTTGCACCTCAAAGATTTTCAGTTTCTCCATTACAGAGAGTGGCATGAGGTTTATTCCTAACCCAAGATCACATAGAGCCTTCTCAAAGGTCATGTTGCCTATGGTACAACATATTAGGAACTTTCCAGGATCCTGTTTCTTCTGAGGCACTCTCAGTTGATCCAATGCATTTAGTTCATTGGTGAATAGGGGAGGTTCATCTCCCCAAGTCTCATTACCAAATAAATTGGCATTCAGCTTCATGATTGCACCAAGGAACTTGGCAACTTGCTCTTCAGTAACATCCTCATTCTCTTCAGAAGAAGAATACTCATCAGAGCTCATGAAGGGCGTAAGGAGGTTTAATGGAATATCTATGGTCTCTAGATGAGCCTCAGAGTCCTTTGGTTCCTCAAAGGGAAACTCCTTATTGATCACTGGATGTCCCAGGAGGTCTTCCTCACTGGGATTCATGTCCTCCTCCTCTTCTGTGGTTTCGGCCATGATGGTCATTTCAATGGCCTTGCAATCTCTTTTTAGATTTTCTTCTGTATTGCTTGGAAGAGCACTAAGAGGGGTTTCAGTGATCTTCTTACTCAGCTGGCTCACTTGTGCCTCCAAATTTCTATTGGAGGACCTTGTTTCATTCATAAAACTCAGAGTGGCCTTAGATAGATCAGAGACTAAGTTTGCTAAATTTGAAGTATTTTGTTCAGAGTTCTCTGTCTGTTGCTGAGTGGATGATGGAAAAGGCTTGCTATTGCTAAACCTGTTTCTTCCACCATTATTAAAGCTTTGTTGAGGCTTTTGTTGATCCTTCCATGAGAGATTTGGGTGATTTCTCCATGAGGGATTATAGGTGTTTCCATAGGGTTCACCCATGTAATTCACCTCTGCAATTGCAGGATTCTCAGGATCATAAGCTTCTTCTTCAGAAGATGCCTCTTGAGTACTGTTGGATGCAGCTTGCATTCTATTCAGACTCTGAGAAATCATATTGATTTGCTGAGTCAATATTTTATTCTGAGCCAATATGGCATTCAGAGTATCAATTTTAAGAACTCCCTTCTTCTGAGGCGTCCCATTACTCACAGGATTCCTCTCAGAAGTGTACATGAACTGGTTGTTAGCAACCATGTCAATGAGTTCTTGAGCTTCTGCAGGCATTTTCTTTAGGTGAATGGCCACCTACAGAAGTATCCAATGACATCTTAGCTAATTCAGACAGACCATCATAGAATATATCTAGGATGGTCCATTCTGAAAGCATGTCAGAAGGACACTTTTTTGGTTAGTTGCTTATATCTCTCCCAAGCTTCATAGAGGGATTCACCTTCTTTCTGTCTGAAGGTTTGAACATCCACTCTAAGCTTACTCAGCTTTTGAGGAGGAAAGAACTTGGCTAAGAAAGCCGTGACCAGCTTATCCCAAGAGTTCAGGCTATTTTTGGGTTGAGAGTCCAACCACACTCTAGCTCTGTCTCTTACAAC
The DNA here is from genome assembly GCF_003086295.3 of Arachis hypogaea. NCBI lineage: Eukaryota > Viridiplantae > Streptophyta > Magnoliopsida > Fabales > Fabaceae > Arachis > Arachis hypogaea. The sequence goes on along the minus strand of NC_092054.1, from coordinate 118,481,885 downwards.
AAACGGGAAAAGCATGAGCCTGTAGACTTCAGGATCTACTCCATTAGTCTTAACAGTATCACAGATCTGCAAGAATTCAGTTAAGAACTGAAAAGGATCTTCAGATGGAAGTCCATGAAACTTGCAGTTTTGCTGCATCAGAGAAACTAATTGAGGTTTCAGCTCAAATTGTTTGCTCCAATGGCAGGAATGGAGATGCTTCTTCATTAATTAGATTTCGCATAAGAAGGTTGTCTCTGTATTGTTGTATTTCTTCTTTTTTTTTTTTCTCTGGATTGTTGTATTTTAGCTTCTCTTAGTTTCCTCTTCAGAGTCTTTTCAGGTTCAGGGTCTGCTTCAACAAGAATGTTCTTGTCCTTGCTCCTGCTCATATGAAAAAGAAGGGAACAGAAAATAATAATAGGGATCCTTTTTACCATACTATAGAGGTTCCCTTGTTTGAGTAGAAGAAAAGAAGATTAATAATGAAGAAGAGAAGAATTCGAACTCAGAAGAGAAGAAGGGGTTCGAATTTTGGGTGAGGAGAAGTGTTAGTAGATAAATAAATAAATAGAAGGAGATGAGAGGTGAGAGGATTTTTGAAAATTAAAAATTAAAATTTAAAGTTAAATTTCGAAAATAGTTTTTGAAAAAGGTTAGTAATTTTCGAAAATTAGGAATGAAATAAAATTAAAATCAAAAATTAAAATAATTAGTTAATTAAAAAGAAATTTTGAAAAGAGGGAAGGGATTTTCGAATATTAAAGATAAAAAGTTAGTTGGGCAGTTTTACTAAAGATAAGAAACAAACAATCAATTAGTTAGTTGAAAGAGATTTGAAATTCAATTTTTGAAAAATAAGAAGATAAGAAGTTAGAAAAGATATTTGAAAAAGATAGGATCTAAAGATATTTTTGAAAAGATATGATTGAAATTAGTTTTGAAAAAGATTTGATTTTTTTTAAAACACAATTAATGACTTGATTCACAAGTAATCACAAGATATGATTCTAGAACTTAAAGTTTGACTCTTTCCTAACAAGCAAGTAACAAACTTGAAATTTTTGAATCAAAACATTAAGTTTTGATGATATTTTCGAAAATTATGAGATAAAATTAAGAAAAAGATTTTTGAAAAATATTTTTGAAAAAGATTTTTGAAATTTTCGAAAATAAATAAAAAATGAAAAAGATATGATTTTTGAAAAAGATTTTGAAAAAGATAAGATTTTTAAATTGAAAATTTGATTTGACTCATAAGAAACAATTGAATTTTAAAAATTTTTGAAAAAGTCAATCCAAATTTTCGAAATTTATGAGTGATAAGGGAAAGATATTTTTTTTTATTTTTGAATTTTTAATGATGAAAGAGAAAAACATGAAAAAGACTCATAACATAAAAATTATGAATCAAAACACACAATGCATGCAAGAACACTATGAATGTCAAGATGAACACCAAGAACACTTTGAAGATCAAGATGAACATCAAGACTTATTTTTGAAAAATTTTCAAGAAAAGAAAACATGCAAGACACCAAACTTAGAAATTTTTCATGTATAGACACTATGAATGCAAGAATGCATATGAAAAACAAGAAAATACACAAAACAAGAAAATATGAAGATCAAACAAGAAGACTGGCCAAGAACAACTTGAAGATCATGAAAAACACTATGAATGCAAAAAAATTTTTTAGAAAAAAAAATGCAATTGACACCAAACTTAAAAATTGACTCAAGACTCAAACAAGAAACACAAAATATTTTTGATTTTTATGATTTTATGATTTTTTTGTATTTTCTTTTAAATTTTTTTTCGAAAAACATATAGGAAAAAGAAAATAAGAAATTCAAAATTTTTAATAAGAATTCCAGGAACCTTTCAATGTTAGCCTAAAGCTCCAATCCAAGGGTTAGACATGGCTCACTAGCCAGCCAAGCTTTAGAAGATACAAATCAGGCATATAACAGCTGATACTTCATCCAACTTCATATACATGCCTTTTATGTTAACAAGTGGAAGCCTCAATCCAAAAGAATTTGGATATAGCTTTACAGCCAGCCAGGCTTTAACATGTTACCATGAAACTCTAGAATTCATTCTTAAAAATTTTGAATAATTTACGAAAACAAAAGGAAAAATTTCTTTTTTGAAAGATTTTTGAAGAAATATTTTTGAAAATAAAACAAAAATAAAATTATCTAATCTGAGCAACAAGATGGACCGTCAGTTGTCCAAACTCAAACAATCCCCAGCAACGGCGCCAAAAACTTGGTGCACGAAATTGTGATCCCTGGTAATGGCTCCAAAAACTTGGTGCTCTAATCTTAATTCATAATTTGTCACAACTTCGATACAACTAACCAGCAAGTGCATTGGGTCGTCCAAGTAATAAAACCTTCCGTGAGTAAGGGTCGATCCCACGGAGATTGTTGGTATGAAGCAAGCTATGGTCATCTTGTAAATCTCAGTCAGGCGGATATCAAATGGTTATGGAGTTTTCAAATAATAATAATAAATAAACAGAAAATAAAGATAGAAATACTTATGTAAATCATTGGTGAGAATTTCAGATAAGCGTATAGAGATGCTTTCGTTCCTCTAAACCTCTGCTTTCCTGCTATCTTCATCCAATCATTCCTACTCCTTTCCATGGCAAGCTGTATGTAGGGCATCACCGTTGTCAATGGCTACTTTCCATCCTCTCTGTGTTTGTCAGGCACGCGTTCATAAGTGAGAATGATGATGAGCGTCACATAATCATCACATTCATCATGTTCTTGGGTGCGAATGGATATCTTAGAAGCGGAATAAGTTGAATTGAATATAAAACAGTAGTGCTTTGCATTAAATCATGAGGAACAGCAGAGCTCCACATCTTAATCTATGGAGTGCAGAAACTCTACAGTTGAAAATACATAAGTGATGAAGGTCCAGGCATGGCCAAATGGCCAGCCCCCAAACGTGATCAATATGATCCCAAAGTTGAACTAAAAATCATAAGATATCCTAATACAATAGTAAAAAGTCCTATTTATACTAAACTAGCTACTAGGGTTTACAGAAGTAAGTAATTGATGCATAAATCCACTTCTGGGGCCCATTTGGTGTGTGCTTGGGCTGAGCTTGAAGTTTACACGTGCAGAGGCTTCTTTTGGAGTTGAACGCCAAGTTGTAACGTGTTTTTGGCGTTCAACTCTGGTTTGTGACGTGTTTCTGGCATTTAACTCCAGATTACAGCATAGAACGGGCGTTCAATGCCCTTTTGCGTCATCTAAACTTTGGCAAAGTATGGACTATTATATATTGCTAGAAAGCCTTGGATGTCTACTTTCCAACGCCGTTGAGAGCACGCCATTTGGAGTTCTGTAGCTCCAAAAAATCTACTTTGAGTGCAGGGAGGTCAGAATCCAACAGCATCAGCAGTCCTTCTTCAACCTCTGAATCTGATTTTTGCTCAAGTCCCTCAATTTCAGCTAGAAAATACCTAAAATCACATAAAAACACACAAACTCATAGTAAAGTCCAGAAATGTGAATTTAACATAAAAACTAATTAAAACATCCCTAAAAGTAACTAGATCCTACTAAAAACATACTAAAAACAATGCCAAAAAGCGTATAAATTATCCGCTCATCAAAAACTCCCCGAGATGCGGGGATCCCTGCGGGGATTGCCCCAAATGGAGATTCGACTCTGAAAAATTTTTCCTGCGGAGATGGGGACGGGGGCAAAATTCTCCCGAGGCAGGCGTGGGGATCCGAGCAGGGATCCCCGCCCCGTCCCCGCTAATCCCAAAATTTGTAAATTTACTTAATTGTCCGTAATAGTTTATTTCTCACATATATATTTTTAGTCATTTCACATGCCATATATATAGAGAGAGAGGGACCCAAAATTTCTAATCCTCGTTTGTATAATCCTTCTTCAATTCATAGTGATCCCTAGCTAACGTCGTCTATACTCCATCCAACTTCTCTGCAGCCACTCCCTTGCCACTCTCTCGTCTCACCGTATTGTCACTCCTCACCGTTCCATCACCTTCACCACATCGTTCTCTATTTTCGTGGCGTTCCTTTCTACAACTCTGTTGTCGTGTCCATTCTTCTCTCCGCTGTCAAGTCCCTCACCTCGTCCATTGCTCTGTACTCTGACTTGTTGTGGCGTCTCCCACCGCATCATTTTGAAAGAAGTCACCATCTTGTCGTTTAGACTTTTTGTATAAAATCTTTCTGTTTTTGTATAGAATGGATACTTTCAACTTTATTCCTATAGAAATTAATAATTAGTCAGAATTATCAGAGAAAGGATCTCCGCAGAGAATGGGGCCTTGTGAAAAATAGGGATGGAGAGCAATATTCTTTTACGATGGAAAACGGGAACGAGAACGGGGAGCAAATCTAGGGGTAGAGATGAGAAACAGGGAGGCATCTCCCGTCTCCGCCTTGCCCCGTTGATATCCCTATTTGAAAATATATAATGCTTCATGAAAACAAATAATCAATCACTAAATTAATTATACTATATATTTATATATTTTTATACATGTTATTTTATACATTTTTAACAAAATAATCAACGTGTGGAATAATCAAATATGATATAGCAGAATAATTAAACTTGTTACAATTGAAAATATAAGCAAACTGTTTTATAAACAAACAAAGCGGCTACTAAGGCTTCTCTAGTGCTCTGCTAGGATTTATTCTAGTGCCTATTAAGGCTCTTCAATATGATAAATTCAAATTGGGATCTAATCCAGCTCCGAGCACCTGATCACTACATTAGGACGCTGCAGCATGGGCGATAAGAGGGAAGAGATTGATTGGAGGAACCAGAATGTAGAAGATCACTGTGGAGGGATGGTATTTCTTGGAGAAGAAGACATCATAGAAGGGGTTCAGACCTGTGCCAATAGCCTGACATGGAGACTTTTCGCTTATAGACAATTTACAACTGGCACCATAGAGAATGCGTTAACAGCGATCTGGGGTAAGCCAAAAGGATTAAGAGTTACTGAAATAAAACCTAATGTCTTTCAATTTTTCTTTAATATGGAAGAAGAACTACTGAGAATTGAAAAAGGCTCTCCTTGGCTATTTAAGAATTTTGTTTTGCACGTTAGACGATGGAATGTCCAGGAGGAGGCTGCTGACAATGTAATATCTGATCTCCTAGTTTGGGTACAATTGTGGGGGATCCCGAAAAAGTTCAAAACACTGGAAGTTGGGAGGAAAATAGGAGAAAGCCTAGGGAAGGTGTATGATTTGGGTTTTTTGAGGTTAGGGAAAAGGAAAACAGAATCCTCAAGGCTAGGGTTGATATTTGTGGTGAGAAAGAAGTAAAAGATAGCCTGCTAATTACTGGTCCGGATAAGAAGGCTATCGAAGTAGGTCTCAGGTATGAAAGGCTAGGCACCGTGTGCACTTATCGTGCAAACTTAGGCCACGAGATCAAAAATTGTTCACAATGGTTAGAAGATGCTGCTGCCGGTTATATTCAGGAAAATAAAATCGGAGATTGGTTGAAGTCTGATCAAGTGGGGAGAAGAATTGCAGATAATGAAAGGGGATTCCATAATAAACCAAACTCAGCAAGCTTAATGCCACCTCACCCAAAGAAGAAACCACCCCCAGCTTGGCAGATGGAAGGCTTCTCAAAGCTTAGCATGTCAGAACAGAGGACACAAACTAAGAACCCAACAAGAAGTAACGTAAAGGCCAGTGCAGAAGATTCAACTAAAGGTACCGATGGTTCTTGGATACCTACAAATGATCTACATCCCCGATGATTTTGGGTGAAATTTCGATAGCTCAGATTGATGCTAATGGAAATACCAATATTGCTACTATGGCTGCTAAAAAAGGGAAGACCCCTAAGCTGAAGCAAATGGCAAGAGAAGGAGGTAACTACATCAAACAAGCTGGAGAGAAAAGCAGGAGTGTGGGTAAAGAAAATAATGAGCAGTAGAAAAAGCTTTGCCTTGGTATTAATCAAATTTTGGATGATCAGGTGGAGAGTGCTAGCCTTCAATTGGCACCCAAGGAGATATGAAGCTATTCTGTTGGAACTGTCAGGGTTTGGGAAGACCCTTGACAGCCATCATTTGAAAGGGATGTCAAGATCCCATTTCCTCGAGCTTGGTTTCTTCTGTGAAACTAAGAACCAGGCTTGTAATGTGGAGCAAAACTTAAGGATAGTTGGTTTTAGTAATTGGTTTATCGTTTACCTTGATGGTGTGGCAAGAGGAATGGCATTGGCTTGGAGGGAAGGGGTGACAGTGTAGGTTGTGCAATCGGACGAATTCTTTATTGTGGCAAGAGTTACTGATCAGGGTCTTAATGAGAGCTGGGGTTTGATAGGGGTGCACTTAAACACCAATGAGTAGGTGCATTCATTACAATTCTCTCAATTAAAGCTGGTTATCCAACAATTCGGAGGAAAGGTTGTAGTTACCTGAGACTTTGATGCCATCACTTCGCAATCTGAGAAATTGGGAGGTATTGCTAAATCAGCATCTTCCATCACTGCATTTTGTAACTTTATTGATGATGGAACTCTTGTGGACATAGGGATGGTAGGGAGACCTTTTACTTGGTCAAATAAGCGCCGCAGAGATGACTTGGTACAGGAAAGATTGGATAGGGCCCTCGCCAGGACTGATTGGATGTCGATGTACGCTAATTCAGTGGTCCTTAGGCTCTCGGAGTTGGGTTCAGACCATGCCCCTCTTTTGATAGATTATTTGCGACAGATTATTTGTGATACTTGAAAAGAAGAAATTTCAGGCTCCCCAATGTTCATTCTTGCCCAAAAGTTAAAAAGATGTAGACACCGTATCGTTCAATGGTAATGTGAGGGAAAGCACGGCTCTAAAAAACAGATTGAGCAACTAAGCCGTCAGATTGAAGAGTTGAGATCATCCGGCGTATATGGTGGAGAGGAGCTGCTAGAACTAGAGCGAAAATTGAAAATAGCCTACCATGATGGAGAGATATATTGGAAGGCGAAGTCCAGGGTTAAATGGCTTCAAGAAGGGGACCATACCACTCAATTCTTCCATCAAAAATTCAGAAACAGGATGAGTAAGGAACAAAATTTGGAAATTAGAGAGTGTAAATGGTAAAACAGCAACTACAAATTCAGAAATTACAGGAGTAGCTAAGGAATATTTTAAGAAGATCTTCTCTTCCACATGCCAAACCGAACCAAATCCTTATTTCACCAACTTTGAGCCTAAGATTACAGCTTCCATAAACCGTAGGATGCGAAGACCGATTACTATAGAAGAAGTTAAGAGAGCTACTTTCAGTGTGCATCCCCAAAGTGTCCCGGGAGAAGATGGAATGATAGCCAAGTTCTTCCAGTGTTACTGGGACATCATCAGCAGTGACTTATTTCTTGCAGTTCGAAGTTTCTATGCACGTGGAAGACTTCTTAAAAGCTTAAATCACTCCCATCTTTGTCTCGTTCTTAAAGTTCCAGATGCTAGCAACATGACTCAGGTGAGACCTCTTAGCCTCTCTACGATGGTCTATAAAATTATCTCTAAAATTCTGGTTTTTAAACTTCAAGGTTTGATGAAAATTTTGGTAAGTCTTAACCAGAGTGCTTTTATTAAAGGCCGCTTGATCTCAGATAATATCTTAATCGCACATGAGTATATGCATTATCTTAAAAATAAGAGGCAAGGGCTGGAGACTGAAATGGCTGTGAAATTAGATATGAACAAGGCTTAGGATAGGGTAGAATGGCATTTTCTCTGGTTCATGTTAACTAAACTAGGCTTTGATGGTACTTTGATTGCGTGGATTCAGGAGTTAGTCACAAATGTTTCTTATTCTGTCGTTGTGGAAGGTCAACCATATGGTTTCTTTAAACCAAATAGAGGTCTCCATCAAGGAGACCCCCTATCACCATATCTTTTTTTATTCTGTGCAGAAGGTTTCTCCTTCTTACTACACAAGGAAGAACAAAACAATCAAATTCAAGGTATTCAAGTGTCAATGAGGTGCCCCAGAGTCAACCACCTACTATTTGTGGATAATTCGATCCTATTTTAAAAGGCTTCTACGATCTCGTGCGAGAATATTTTGGAACTCTTACATACATATGAGGGCTTTAGTGGACAAAAAGTGAATCTCAACAAATCGTCACTCTTCTTTAGTCATAATACTCCAGATTTACTCAGAAATCAATGGGTAGCGGCTTTAAATATTAACCACATTGGGGCTACAGAAAAATATTTGGGCCTTCCTTCTATTGTTAATAAATCTAAGAAAGCTACCTTTAGCCTCATTAAGGATAAGATTAGGAAGCGTATTCTAGGCTGAAAAAGAAAGCTACTGTCAGCAGGAGGCCGACATACACTACTCAAGGCAGTAGGAGAAGCAGTCTCTATATATACATTGTCCTGTTTTAAGCTCCCAGACACACTAGTCTCAAAAATTCATAGCATGCTCTCTCAATACTGGTGGGGACAGCGATGTACAGAGAGAAAAATGGTGTGGATCAGTTGGAATACTATGACAAGACCTAAGAAGGAAGGGGGACTTGAGATCAAGGACCTCAGGACGTAGAATCTAGCCTTACTGAGGAAGCAGTTTTGGCGAATAACAACACAACCAAGTTCACTCCTATCTATAATTTTAAAAGGAAAGTATTATCAATATTGCAATGCATTAAAAATCGAGATTGGAAACACACCTTCATGGGGGTGGCGCAGCTTACTAGAGGGGAGCAAAGTGGTTGAGAAAGGGCTCTCTTGGAGCGTTGGCGCAGGCTCAGAAATAAGAAATTTTGAAGACCTGTGGTTTCCACCTCCCTATCCTTTCTTTGTCCCTCCACAATTAGCTCATCAAACTACAGATCCAACAATTTTGTGGGTTAAAGATCTAATTACTTCAAATGGCCAGTGGAACACAAATATGATTCAACAAGTTTTTACCGAAGACATTAGCAGCAGAATTTTATCAGTTCCGATTGAAGGAGATAGTGATAAAATTAAATGGGCTTTGCACAGATCAAACACTTACAGTGTTATTGCAGGATACCAGATTGCTTACAACTTTTTCCACGAGCACCTGGAGCTTTGTGTTCCAACTCTGCGTCTGCGGGACCTTTGGATGTCCCTGTGGAAGCTCTCAGTCCCCCACAAAATCCAAATCTTTCTCTGAAAATCTTGCCATGAACGTCTACCAGTCTCCTCTCTTCTCCATCACCAATTCCCGTCCACTAGTGGAATCTGCCCTTGCTGTCATGAAATAGAGGAAACCCAGCTTCATTGCTTGGTTAGATGCAGAGAAACACAAGAAATCTGGGGACAATCTCAACTCAACTAGTGCTTACCTAGCTCGGAGGTTATTGAATTCAGCTCATGGTGGTTGGCGGTAGTCCGAGCGCACGGTAGAACAAGAGGTGAATTGCTGCTGTAACAGATTGCTGTAACCCTTTGGTTGATCTGGAAGGAATGAAATAACTGGGTCTATGAGGGCACACGCCGCAGCCCAGTGTAAAACCCAGTTAATTAATGAATAATTAACTCATAAATTAAAAATTTATTCTAGAAAATAAAAAATATAATTTTTATGGCTTAATATGATAGAGAAAATTAAAATGAGAATTTTGATACCAATTTTAAAGAAATCGGCCCAAGATTGGACCGAACGGGTCAAACCGGGCCAACCGGACCCATATTGGGCCCTTGGCCCAACCAAGCTCAACCTAAAACCCTTATTCATCACTCTCTCTCCTATCTTAAACCCCAAAAAGCTGAAATTGCAAGGAAAGGGAGAAAAACACTCTTCCAAAGTTCTCACCCTTACTTGATCTTCAAATTACCATAACTTTTGATTCGGAGCTCCAATTGCCACACTGTTTACGGCCATACATTCATTGTATTGAGCTCTACAAAACCCACAACTTTGTTCTTGAGGTAATCTACGATTTCCTCTCTGAAATCCCAGCCTTAATTTCGAAATTTTGGGAGAAAAATGTTGAGATTTGTGAGCTTTTGATGTTGTAGGATCCAACTAGATTGAAGGAGAGGCTTAGTCTTATCTCCTTAATTCTTGGATATGGTAAGATTCTCAGTCCTAATGGAATTTATTGGTTTATGATGTTTGGGTATTGAGTGGGTATGTTTGAATGTGGTGTTGTGATTTAGGAAGGGTATATATGTGTGTTAGAGCTTGATTGAAGTCTTGGAAAGCTTGAAAAAGGGCTTTTGTGTGTTAAAAATTTGTTCTTGGAAGTGTTGAAGCCTTGAGAGCTTGTAAAAAAGTGATTTGGAGGTGTTCCGGGTTAAGCGGGGAATCGGCCAAGGTATGGTTTCGGTTTCCTATATCTAAAATGTAATGTGATGTGAAAACTTAGGCTAGAGGCCCTAAGATAGGATTTGAACTATTGATGTTGTTGATTGGTTAAGATGAAATGTGTGGTTATGAATGTGATTAATAAGTTTTGATGTTTTGATGGTATGATGCATGAGAGATATGCATGTTGTGATATATACTTAATGATTGGTTGAGATTGAATTCTGGGTGAAACCATGTTGATGGTGAGGATGATATTGATTGTATGTGTTGATGGTTGATGGAAATGGTATTGTTGGAAATTGGGATGAGGAAGGATATATGACATGATGTTTTGTTTGAAATTAAGTTATTTGATTGGGATTGGTTAAAATGGTGGGTTGGTGGATTGTGATTTTGATAAAAATGTTAACATATGAGTTGAGGAGGCTTGAGGTTGATTTTTGGTAAGTTTTGGTTAGTTTTGAGAAAGGTTGAAATTGGTTTGTTTTGAAAATAGAATTTTGTGGGTTTGTATGAAAATGTGATTTTTAGGTCTATTTTGACGGAGCATAACTTGGTCTCTGAATCCCTGATTTATGTCAAACTTGTTTAGAAAAAAATTGGATTCGAGATGTTTATGCCGTTCGAAGAACAGATGGAAAATGATTTAAAACAGAAAAGTTATGCCCGTCGAAAGTTTGGGGTTTGAAATTGGAATTCCGCAGCTTTTTAACTTAGTAAATTTTTGGCAAGTCGTGCTCCCACTCGCACGCGTGGCCGACGCGCACGTGTCATTCAGATTTTTACTCCCCCACGCGTGTGCCTGGCCGACGCGTACGCGTCGACGTACGGATGCGAGTGCCCAGTAGAAAATCCAGAGAGTTGCGCTAGTATTGTGCTAGTTTTGTGCGAGGAGCGCAAAACGCACCCATGTGTACGCGTGACTAATGCACACGCGTTACTTGATCTCTTTGCTTCCCATGCGTGCGCATGGGCAACGCTCACGCGTCACTCTACTTTTTCAGCCTTCCACGCGTGCGCATGGGCGTCGCGCAAGCGTGATCCCATTTTCATCAAAAGCTGATTTTTTAGTTTTCAACGCCGAATTTCAGACTTCTAAGCCTCCGTTCTCACCCCTTATGTCCTAAATCCTTATGGTATGCCTAGCAATGGGAAGGAGCTAGGAAATGTGGTAACTTTTGGATGAAGTAAGGGGAAAATTAATGATGAATGATGATCAAAGATGATTGTATGCGATACAGAGGATGATGGTGGAAGTGCTTTATATGCCATGAGCTGAAGGGCTGTAATTGTTAATAAATTGGCTGGTTATGGATTGTATTATGATCTGCTAAATTATGGAGGCTAAGAAATAAACGCTCAATCAAAGGTAGAACGGAAGTGGTTATCAGGCACGCGTTCATAGGTTGAGAATAGTGATGAGTGTCACGGATCATCATATTCATCATGGTTGAAGTGCAAGCGAATATCTTAGAATAGGAATAAGCTTGAATTGAATAAGAAAACAATAGTACTTTGCATTAATTCATGAGGGACAGCAGAGCTCCACACCTTAATCTATGGTGTGTAGAAACTCCACCGTTGAAAATACATAAGAACAAAGTCCAAGCATGGCCAAATAGCCAGCCTCCATAATCTAAGAACAAAACTTCCAAAGATAGATGTAAAATAAATCACTAAAAGTCATTTTTATACTAGACTAGTGACTAAGGTTACAGAAAATAAGTAAATGATGCAGAAATCCACTTTCGGGCCCACTTGGTGTGTGCTTGGGCTGAGCATTGAGCTTTCATGTGTAGAGACTCTTTTTAGAGTTAAAAGCCAGGTTGTAGCCTGTTTCTAGCGTTTAACTCTGATTTGCAACCTGTTTTTGGCGTTTAACTCCAGAATAGGGCAGGAAGTTGGCGTTTGAACACCAGTTTGCGTCAACAAAAATCGGACAAAGTATGGACTATTATATATTTCTGGAAAGTCCTGGATGTCTACTTTCCAAAGCAATTAAGAGCGCGCCAATTGGGTTTCTGTAGCTCCAGAAAATCTACTTCGAGTGCATGGAGGTCAGAATCCAACAGCATCTGCAGTCCTTCTTCAGCCTCTGAATCAGATTTTTGCTCAAGACCCTCAATTTCAGCCAGAAAATACCTGAAATCACAGAAAAACACACAAACTCATAGTAAAGTCCAGAAATGTGATTTTTATTTAAAAACTAATAAAAATATGCTAAAAACTAACTAAATCATACTAAAAACATACCAATAACAATGTCAAAAAGCGTATAAATTATCCGCTCATCACAACACCAAACTTAAATTGTTGCTTGTCCCCAAGCAACTGAAAATCAATTAGGATAAAAAGAAGAGAATATACTATAAATTCCAAACTATCAATGAAACTTAGCTCCAATCAGATGAGCGGGACTAGTAGCTTTTTGCCTCTGAATAATTTTGGCATCTCACTTCATCCTTTGAAGTTCAGAACGATTGGCATCTATAGGAACTTAGAATTTAGATAGTGTTATTGATTCTCCTAGTTCAGTATGTTGATTCTTGAACACAGCTACTTTATGAGTCTTGGCCGTGGCCCTAAGCACTTTGTTTTCCAGTATTACCACCGGATACATAAATGCCACAGACACATAACTGGGTGAACCTTTTCAGATTGTGACTCAGCTTTGCTAGAGTCCCCAATTAGAGGTGTCCAGGGTTCTTAAGCACACTCTTTTTTCGCTTTGGACCTCGAATTTAACCACTCAGTCTCAAGCTTTTCACTTGACACATTCACGCCACAAGCACATGGTTAGGGACAGCTTGGTTTAGCCGCTTAGGCCAGGATTTTATTCCTTTGGGCCCTCCTATCCACTGATGCTCAAAGCCTTCGATCCTTTTTACCCTTGCCTTTTGGTTTAAAGGGTTATTGGCTTTTTGCTCCTGCCTTTTGGTTTAAAGAGCTATTGGCTTTTTCTGCTTGCTTTTTCTTTTTTTATTTTTATCTTTATTTTTTTTGCCATTTTTCTTTCTTTTTTTTTTCTGCAAGCTTTTGTATTCACTGCTTTTTCTTGCTTCAAGAATAAATTTTATGATTTTTTAGATTATCAATAACATTTCTCCCATTTCATCATTCTTTCAAGAGCCAACAATTTTAACATTCATAAACAACAAATTCAAAAGACATATCCACTGTTCAAGCATTCATTCAGAAAACAAAAAGTATTGCCACCACCTCAATATAATTAAACTAATCTCAAGGATAAATTCGAAATCCATGTACTTCTTGTTCTTTTGTTTTTTAGAACATTTTTCATTTAAGAGAGGTGATGGATTCATAGGACATTCATAGCTTTAAGGCATAGTTACTAGACACTAATGATCAAGTAATAAGACACAAACATAAATAAAAATAAAGCATAAAGAACAAAAACAGAAAAAATAAATAGACAAGGAGATTAAGGAATGGGTCTGCCTTAATGAGGGTGGCGTCTTCTTCCTCTTGAAGAACTAATGGTGCTCTTGAGCTCCTCTATGTCTCTTCCTTGCCTTTGTTGCTCCTCCCTCATAGCTCTTTGATCTTCTCTAATTTCATGGAGAATGATGGAGTGCTCTTGGTGCTCCATCCTTAGTTGTCCCATGTTGGAGCTTAATTCTCCTAGGGAGGTGTTGATTTGCTCCCAATAGTTTTGTGGAGGAAAATGCATCCCTTGAGGCATCTCAGGGATTTCATGATGAGGAATTTCCTCATGCTCTTGTTGAGGTCCATGAGTGGGCTCTCCTGTTTGCTCCATCCTTTTCTTAGTGATGGACTTGTCCTCATCAATGAGGATGTCTGATGAGCGGATAATTTATACACTTTTTGGCATTGTTTTTACATAGTTTTTAGTATGATTTAATTAGTTTTTAGTATATTTTAATTAGTTTTTATTTCAAAAATCACATTTGTGGACTTTACTATGAGTTTGTATATTTTTCTGTGATTTTAGGTAATTTCTGGCTGAAATTGAGGGACTTGAGCAAAAATCTGATTCAGAGGCTGAAGAAGGACTGCAGATGCTGTTGGATTCTGACCTCCCTTCACTCAAAGTTTAGACGACGTTGGAAAGTAGACATCTAGGGCTTTCCAGCAATATATAATAGTCCATACTTTGCTCAAGTTTAGACGACGCAAACTGGCGTTCAACGCCAGCTTTCTGCCCTATTCTGGCGTTAAACGCCAGAAACAAGTTGCAAAACAGAGTTAAACGCCAAAAACAAGTTACAAACTAGCGTTCAACTCCAAGGAAGACCTCTACATGTGAAAGCTTCAACGCTCAGGCCAAGCACACACCAAGTGGGCCCGGAAGTGGATTTTTACATCATTTACTTATCTCTGTAAACCCTAGTAACTAGTTTAGTATAAATAGAACTTTTTACTATTGTTTTTACATCTTTTGATCTTTGGATCATTTTTCGAGATCATCTTTTGATCATTTTAGATCTCTAGACCTCCATGGGAGGCTGGCCACTCGGCCATGTCTACCCTATTTTCACTTATGTATTTTCAATGGTAGAGTTTCTACATACCATAGATTAAGGTGTGGAGCTCTACTGTTCCTCATGAATTAATGCAAAGTACTATTGTTTTTCTATTCAATTCAAGCCTATTTCTTCTCTAAGATATTCATTCGCACACAAGAACATGATGAATGTGATGATTATGTGACGCTCATCATCATTCTCACTTATGAATGCGTGCCTGACAAACACTTCCGTTCTACATGCAAACAAGCTTGAATGCATATCTCTTAGCCTTCTAATCTACGATCAGAGTCTTCGTGGTATAGGCTAGAATTATTGGTGGCCATTCTTGAGATCCAGAAAGTCTAAAACTTGTCTGTGGTATTCCAAGTAGGATCTGGGAAGGGATGGCTGTGACGAGCTTCAAACTCGCGAGGGCTGGGCTTAGTGACAGACGCAAAAGGATTACTAAATCCTATTCCAGTATGATCGAGGACCGACAGATGATTAGCCGTGCGGTGACAGCGCATTTTGGACCATTTTCACTGAGAGGACGGGAAGTAGCCATTGACAACGGTGATGCCCAACATACAGCTTGCCATGGAAATGAGTATGAAGGATTGGATAAAAGAAGTAGGAAAGCGGAGATTCAGAAGGAACTAAGCATCTCTATACGCTTATCTGAAATTCTCACCAATGAATTACATAGGTATCTCTATCTTTATTTTACGTTTTATTTATCTTTTAATTATTAAAACTCTATAACCATTTGAATCCGCCTGACTAAGATTTACAAGGTGACCATAGCTTGCTTCAAGCCGACAATCTCCGTGGGATCGACCCTTACTCACGTAAGGTTTATTACTTGGACGACCCAGCGCACTTGCTGGTTAGTCGTGCGAAGTTGTGACAAAGAATTAAGATTATGAACGTGCGTATTAAGTCTTTAGCGCTGTTACCAAGGAATGAGCGATCACGATTTTGTGCACCAATTTTTGGCGCCGTTACCGGGGATTGTTCGAGTTTGGAGAACTGACGATTCATCTTGTTGCTCAGATTAGGTAATTTTATTTTATTTTTAAGCTTTTTATTTCTTATTTTCGAAAATAATACAAAAAAAAACACGAAGTTTTTTCTTATTCGTTTTTCCCAATTAATTTTCGAAAAATCCAAAAAACAATTTTAATAAAATCATAAAAACCAAAAATTTGATGTTTCTTGTTTGAGTCTTGTGTCAATTTTTAAGTTTGGTGTCAATTGCATCTTTTTAATTTCATTAAAATTTTTGAAAACTCATGCATGGTGTTCTTCATAATCTTCAAGTTGCTCTTGATGATTTGCTTTGTTTGATCTTTGCATTTTTATGTTTTGTGTCTTTTCTTGTTTTTCATATGCATTTTTAATTTGTTAGTGTCTAAAGTTTGAAAATTTCTAAGTTTGGTGTCTTGCATGTTTTTCTTTTCTTAAAAATTTTCAAAAATAAGTTCTTGGTGTTCATCTTGACATTCAAAGTGTTCTTGGTGTTCATCTTGACATTCAAAGTGTTCTTGCATGCATCATGTGTTTTGATCCATAATTTTCATGTTTTGAGTCTTTTGGTTGTTTTTCTCTTTCATCATTAAAAATTCAAAAATCAAATATTTTTCAATTTTTTTATATATTTTCAAAAATTTTTAAAATTAATTTTCAAAATCTTTTTCTTATTTTTACTTCATATTTTCGAATTTATTACTAACATTTAATATTTTGATTCAAAAATTTTAAGTTGTTACTTGCCTATTAAGAAAGGTTCAATCTTTAAAATTTTAAAATCATATCTTTTTGTTTCTTGTTAGTCAAGTAATCAACTTTAATTTTCAAAATCAAATCTTTTTAAATTTCTTTTTCAAATCTTTTTCAAAATAAATTTCTCTTTTCTTCATTCTACTTTTCTATTCTTCTACTCACATAAAGGAATCTCTATACTGTGACATAGAGGATTCCTCTTCTTTTCTGGTCTCTTCTTTTTCATATGAACAGGAATAGGGACAAGAACATTCTTGTTAAAGCTGATCCTGAACCTGAAAGGACTCTTAAGAGGAAACTAAGAGAAGCTAAAGCACAACCCTCTGGAGAGGACCTAACAAAATTTTTTGAAAAAGCAGGAGACATGGCCGAAAATAATAACAATGGTGGAGATGCAAGGAAGATGCTTGGTAACTTTACTGCACCAAATTCCAACTTCCATGGAAGAAGCATCTCAATCCCTACCATTGGAGCAAACAATTTTGAGCTAAAGCCTCAATTAGTTTCTCTGATGCAACATAATTACAATTTTCATGGACTTCCATCAGAAGATCCTTTTCAGTTCTTAACTGAATTCTTGCAAATCTGTGATACTGTTACGACCAATGGGGTTGATCTCGAGGTCTACAGGCTTATGCTTTTCCCATTTACTATAAGAGACAGAGCTAGAATATGGTTGGACTCTCAACCTAAAGATAGCTTGAACTCTTGGGATAAGATGGTCACGGCTTTCTTAGCCAAGTTCTTTCCTCCTCAAAAGCTTTGCAAACTTAGAGCGGATGTTCAAACCTTCAAACAGAAAGAAGGTGAATCCCTCTATGAAGCTTGGGAGAGATACAAGCAACTGACCAAAAAGTGTCCTTCTGACATGCTTTCAGAATGGACCATCCTGGATATATTCTATGATGGTCTGTCTGAATTAGCTAAGATGTTATTGGACCATTTTGCAGGTGGATCCATTCACCTAAAGAAAACATATGCAGAAGTTCAGGAACTCATTGACATAGTTGTAAATAACCAGTTCATGTACACTTCTGAAAGGAATCCTGTGAGTAATGGGACGCCTCAGAGGAAGGGAGTTCTTGAAATTGATACTCTGAATGCCATATTGGCTCAGAATAAAACATTGACTCAGCAAGTCAATATGATTTCTCAGAGTCTGAATGGATTGAAACCGCATCCAACAGTACTAAAGAGGCATCTTCTGAAGAAGAAGCTTATGATCCTGAGAACCCTGCAATAGCAGAGGTGAATTACATGGGTGAACCCTATGGAAACACCTATAATCCCTCATGGAGAAATCATCCAAATTTCTCATGGAAGGATCAACAAAAGCCTCAATCAGGCTTTAATAATGGTGGAAGAAACAGGTTTAGCAATAGCAAGCCTTTTCCATCATCCTCTCAGCAACAGACGGAGAATTCTGAGCAGAATCCATCTAGCTTAGCAAATATAGTCTCTGATCTATCTGTGGCCACTCTAAGTTCATGAATGAAACAAGGTCCTCCATTAGAAATTTGGAGGCACAAGTGGGCCAGCTGAGTAAAAGAGTCACTGAAACTCTTCCTAGTACTCTCCCAAGCAATACAGAAGAGAATCCAAAAAGAGAGTGCAAGGCCATAACCTTACTTGGTGTGGCCAAACCCAGAGAGGAGGAGGAGGACATGAATCCTAGTGAGGAAGACCTCCTGGGACGTTCACTGACCAATAAGGAGTTTCCCTTTGAGGAACCAAAGGAATCTGAGGCTCATCTAGAGACCATAGAGATTCCATTGAACCTCCTTTTACCATTCATGAGCTCTGATGACTATTCTTCCTTTGAAGAGGATGAAGACATTATTGAAGAGAAGGTTACTAAATATCTAGGAGCCATCATGAAGTTCAATGCCAGTTTATTTGGTAATGAGACTTGGGAGGATGAACCCCCCTTGTTCACCAATGAACTAAGTGCATTGATAAGGCAAACATTGCCTCAGAAGAAATTGGATCCCGGAAAGTTCTTTATACCTTATACCATAGGCACCATGACCTTTGAGAAGGCTCTGTGTGACCTTGGGTCAGGGATAAACCTCATGCCACTCTCTGTAATAGAGAAATTGGGAATCTATAAGGTACAAGTGGTAAGAATCTCACTAGAGATGGCAGACAAATCAATGAAACAGGCTTATGGATTAGTAGAGGACTTGTTAGTAAAGGTTGAAGGCCTTTACATCCCTGCTGATTTCATAATCCTAGACACTGGGAAGGATGATGATGAATCCATCATCCTTGGAAGACCCTTCCTAGCCACAGCAAAAGCTGTGATTGATGTGGACAGAGGAGAGTTGGTCCTTCAACTAAATGAGGACAACCTTGTGTTTAAAACTCAAGGATCTCCTTCTGTAAACATGGAGAGGAAGCATGAAAAGCTTCTCTCACTGCAGAGTCAACCAAAGCCCCCACAGTCAAACTCTAAGTTTGGTGTTGGGAGGTCCCAACAATGCTCTGAATATCTGTGAGGCTCCATGAGAGCTCACTGTCAAGCTATTGACATTAAAGAAGCACTTGTTGGGAGGCAACCCAATGTTATTTAACTATATCTATTTATTTTTCATTGCTATTTTATGTTTTCTTTAGGTTGATGATCATGTGAAGTCACAAAAAATACTGAAAAATCAAAAACAGAATGAAAAACAGCATTAAAAATAGCTCACCCTGGAGGAAGAGCTTACTAGCATTTAAACGCCAGTAAGAAGCATCAAACTGGCGTTTAACGCCAGAAAGAAGCATCAAGCTGGCTGATGAGCGGATAATTTATACGCTTTTTGGCATTGTTTTTAGTATGTTTTTAGTAGGATCTAGTTACTTTTAGGGATGTTTTCATTAGTTTTTATGTTAAATTCACATTTCTAGACTTTACTATGAGTTTGTGTGTTTTTCTGTGATTTCAGGTATTTTCTGGCTGAAATTGAGGGACTTGAGCAAAAATCAGATTCAGAGGTTGAAGAAGGACTGTTGATGCTGTTGGATTCTGACCTCCCTGCACTCAAAGTAGATTTTCTGGAGGTACAGAACTCTAAATGGCGCGCTTCTAATTGCGTTGGAAAGTAGACATCCAGGAATTTCCAGCAATATATAATAATCCATACTTTGGCCAAGAATAGATGATGCAAACTGGTGTTCAACGCCAGCTCTCTACTCAATTCTGGCGTCCAGCGCCAGAAAAGGATCCAAAACCAGAGTTGAATGCCCAAACTGGCACAAATGCTGGCGTTCAACTCCAAGAAGGACCTCTACACGTGCAACACTCAAGCTCAGCCCAAGCACACACCAAGTGGGCCCCGGAAGTGGATTTATGCATCAATTACTTATTTCTGTAAACCCTAGTGACTAGTTAATTATAAATAGGACCTTTTACTATTGTATTAGACATCTTTGGACGCCTGGTTCTTAGATCAGAGGGGCTGGCCATTCGGCCATGCCTGGACCTTTCACTTATGTATTTTTAACGGTAGAGTTTCAACACTCCATAGATTAAGGTGTGGAGCTCTGCTGTTCCTCAAAGATTAATGCAAAGTACTACTGTTTTCTATTCAATTCATCTTATTTCGCTTCTAAGATATTCATTCGCTCTTCAACCTGAATGTGATGAACGTGACAATCATCATCATTCCCTATGAATGCGTGCCTGACAACCACTTCTGTTCTACCTTCGACTGAATGAGTATCTCTTAGATCTCTTAATTAGAATCTTCGTGGTATAAGCTAGATTGATGGCGGCATTCAAGAGAATCCGGAAAGTCTAAACCTTGTCTGTGGTATTCTGAGTAGGATTTAATGATTGAATGACTGTGACGAGCTTCAAACTCGCGATTGCTGGGCGTAGTGACAGACGCAAAAGGATAGTAAATCCTATTCCAGCATGATCGAGAACCGACAGATGAATAGCCATGCCGTGACAGGGTGCGTTGACCATTTTCACTGAGAGGATATGATGTAAGCCATTGACAAGGGTGATGCCTCCAGACGATTAGCTGTGCCGTGACAGGGCATTTGGATCATTTTCCCGAGAGAAGACCAAAAGTAGCCATTGACAATGGTGATGCATCACATAAAGCCAGCCATGGAAAGAAGTAAGACTGATTGGATGAAGATAGCAGGAAAGCAGAGGTTCAGAGGAACGAAAGCATCTCTATTCACTTATCTGAAATTCTCACCAATGATTTACATAAGTATTTCTATCCCTATTTTATTAATTATTTTCGAAAACCCCATTACTATTTTATATCCGCCTGACTGAGATTTACAAGGTGATCATAGCTTGCTTCATACCAACAATCTCCGTGGGATTCGACCCTTACTCACGTAAGGTATTACTTGGACGACCCAGTGCACTTGCTGGTTAGTTGTGCGAAGTTGTGAACCATGGTATTGGCATCATATTTTTGGCGCCATTACCAGGGAAAGAAAGAGCGATGAATTTTACATAATCAAAGTGTAATCACAATTTCTGCGCACCAAGTTTTTGGCGTCGTTGCCGGGGATTGTTCAAGTTTGGACAACTGACGATTCATCTTGTTGCTCAGATTGGGTAACTTTCTTTTCAAAAAAAAAAGTTTTCAAAAATTTTCAAAAAAAAAAAAATAATAATCTTTCAAAAAAATTTCTCATCTGTTTTCGAAAAAAAAAATGTGTTTTCAAAAATATATTTTTCTTCAAAATTTTTAAGAATGAATTCTAGTGTTTCATGAAGCATAGCTGGCTGTAAAGCCATGTCTAATACGACTGTAGGGCATGTTAGACGTGTCATGTCTGAGTTACATACTAAAGCTTGGCTGGCTATTAAGCCATGCCTGACCCTTTGATTGGAGCTTTAGAGCATAAGATTCCTGGACTTTATATTAAAAATTTTTGGAATCCTTATTTTTTCTTTTTCAAAATGATTTTCGAAAAAATTAAAAGAAAATACAAAAAAAATCATAAAATCATAAAAATCAAAAATATTTTTTTATGTTCTTGTTTGAGTCTTGAGTCATGAGTCATGTTATAAGTTTGGTGTCAATTGCATGTGCATCTTGCATTTTTCGAAAATTCATGCATTCATAGTGTTCTTCATGATCTTCAAGTTGTTCTTGGTAAGTCTTCTTGTTTGATCTTTGTATTTGCATGTTTTGTGTCTTTTCTTGTTTTTCATATGCATTCTTGAATTCTTAGTGTCTAAGCAGTAAAGAATTCTAAGTTTGGTGTCTTGCATGTTTTCTTTGCATTAAAAATTTTTCAAAAATGTGTTCTTGATGTTCATCATGACATTCAAAGTGTTCTTGGTGTTCATCTTGACATTCATAGCATTCTTGCATGCATTCATTGTTTTGATCTAAAATTCTCATGCATTGCATCATTTTCATGTTTTTCATAAAATTTCAAAAAATAAAAAAAATATATCTTTCCCTTTTTCTCTCATCAAATTCGAAAATTTGAGTTGACTTTTTTTCAAAAATTTTTTAAAATCAAGTTGTTTCTTATGAGTCAAATCAAATTTTCAATTTGAAAATCTTATCTTTTTCAAAATCTTTTTCAAAAATCAAATCTTTTTCAAATTTCTTAGTTATTTTCGAAAATTCCAAAAATATTTTTCAAAAATCTTTTTCTTATTTTTATCACATGACTTTCGAAAATAACATCATCAATTAATGCTTTGATTCAAAAATTTCAAGTTTGTTACTTGTTAAAAAAGGTTCAAACTTTGAGTTCTAGAATCATATCTTGTGATTTCTTGTGAATCAAGTCATTAATTGTGATTCTAAAAATCAAATCTTTTTTAAAACTAATTTCAATCATATCTTTTCAAAAAAAAAATATCTTCTCATCATATCTTTTTCAAAAATTTGATTTTCAAAATATCTTTTCTAACTTCCTATCTTCTTATCTTTTCAAAATTGATTTTCAAAAATTGTTTCAACTAACTAACTAACTTTTTGTTTGTTTCTTATCTTTTTCAAAACTACCTAACTAACTCTCTCTCTCTTTCTAATTTTCGAAAATATCTTCCCCCTTTTTCAAAAATTTCTTTTTAATTAACTAATTATTTTAACTTTTGATTTTAAAAAAAATTTTCGAAAAAAAATTACTAACATTTTTCAAAAACTATTTTCGAAAATCACTAACTCTTTTTCAAAAATTATTTTCGAAAATTCCCCTTCTCTCTCATCTCTCTCTATTTAATTATTCATCTACTAACACTTCATCTCACCCAAATTCGAACCCCCTCTTCCATCTGTGTTCGAAATTCTTCTTCTTCTTTTCTTCTAACTCACACTGGGACCTCTATACTGTGGTAAAAAGGACCCCTATTATTATTACTTTTCTGTTCTCTCTTTTTCATATGAGCAGGAGCAAGGACAAGAACATTCTTGTTGAAGCAGATCCAAAACCTGAAAGGACTCTGAAGAGGAAATTAAGAGAAGCTAAATTACAACAATCCAGAGAGAACCTTTCAGAAATTTTTGAACAGGAAGAGGAGATGGCAGCCGAAAATAATAATAATGCAAGGAGAATGCTTGGTGACTTTACTGCACCTAATTCCAATTTACATGGAAGAAGCATCTCCATTCCTGCCATTGGAGCAAACAATTTTGAGCTGAAACCTCAGCTAGTTTCTCTAATGCAGCAGAACTGCAAGTTTCATGGACTTCCATCTGAAGATCCTTTTCAGTTCTTAACTGAATTCTTGCAGATCTGTGATACTGTTAAGACTAATGGAGTAGATCCTGAAGTCTACAGGCTCATGCTTTTCCCATTTGCTGTAAGAGATAGAGCTAGAATCTGGTTGGACTCTCAACCCAGAGACAGCCTGAACTCTTGGGATAAGCTGGTCACGGCTTTCTTAGCCAAGTTCTTTCCTCCTCAAAAGCTGAGCAAGCTTAGAGTGGATGTTCAAACCTTCAGACAGAAAGAAGGTGAATCTCTCTATGAAGCTTGGGAAAGATACAAGCAGCTGACCAAAAAGTGTCCTTCTGACATGCTTTCAGAATGGACCATCCTGGATATATTCTATGATGGTTTATCTGAGATATCAAAGATGTCATTGGATACTTCTGCAGGTGGATCCATTCACCTAAAGAAAACACCTGCAGAAGCTCAAGAACTCATTGACATGGTTGCTAATAACCAGTTTATGTACACTTCTGAGAGGAATCCTGTGAGTAATGGGACGCCTATGAAGAAGGGAGTTCTTAAAGTTGATACTCTGAATGCCATATTGGCTCAGAACAAAATATTGACTCAGCAAGTCAATATGATTTCTCAGAGTCTGAATGGAATGCAAGCTGCATCCAACAGTACTCAAGAGGCATCTTCTGAAGAAAAAGCTTATGATCCTGAAAACCCTGCAATAGCAGAGGTAAATTACATGGGTGAACCTTATGGAAACACCTATAATCCATCATGGAGAAATTATCCAAATCTCCCATGGAAGGATCAAAGGCCTCAACAAGGCTTTAATAATGGTGGAAGAAACAGGTTTAGCAATAGCAAACCTTTTCCATCATCCACTCAGCAACAGACAGAGAATTATGAACAAAATACCTCTAATTTGGCAAACTTAGTCTCTGATCTGTCCAAGGCCACTGTAAGTTTCATGAATAAAACAAGGTCTTCCATTAGAAATTTGGAAGCACAAGTGGGCCAGTTGAGTAAGAGGATCACTGAAATCCCTCCTAGTACTCTCCCAAGCAATACAGAAGAGAACCCAAAAGGAGAGTGCAAGGCCATTGACATAAGCATCATGGCCGAACCTGCAAGGGAAGGAGAGGACGTGAATCCCAAGGAGGAAGACCTCCTGGGACGTTCAGTGATCAATAAGGAGCTTCCCTCTGAGGAACCAAAGGACTCTGAGGCTCATCTAGAGACCATAGAGATTCCATTAAACCTCCTTATGCCCTTCATGAGCTCTGATGAATATTCCTCTTCTGAAGAGAATGAGGATGTTACTGAAGAGCAAGTTGCCAAGTTTCTTGGTGCAATCATGAAGCTGAATGCCAAATTATTTGGTATTGAGACTTGGGAAGATGAACCTCCCTTGTTCACTAATGAACTAAGTGATCTGGATCAACTGACATTACCTCAGAAGAGACAGGATCCTGGAAAGTTCATAATACCTTGTACCATCGGCACCATAATCTTTAAGGCTCTATGTGACCTTGGTTCAGGGATAAACCTCATGCCCCTCTCTGTAATAGAGAAACTGAGAATCTATGGGGTGCAAGCTGCTAAAATCTCATTAGAGAAGGCAGACAATTCAAGAAAACAGGCTTATGGACAAGTAGAGGACGTGTTAGTAAAGGTTGAGGGCCTTTACATCCCTGCTGATTTCATAGTCCTAGATACTGGAAAGGAAGAGGATGAATCCATCATCCTAGGAAGACCTTTCCTAGCCACAGCAAGAGCTGTGATTGATGTGGACAGAGGAGAATTGATCCTTCAATTAAATAAGGACAACCTGGTGTTTACAACTCAAGGATCTCTCTCTGCATCCATGGAGAGGAAGCAGAAAAAGCTTCTCTCAAAACAGAGTCAACCAAAGCCCCCACAGTCAAACTCTAAGTTTGGTGTTGAACTCCCATATCCAAACTCTAAGTTTGGTGTTGGAGAGTCTCAACAATGCTCTGAACATCTGTGAGGCTCCATGAGAGCCCACTGTCAAGCTATTGACATTAAAGAAGCGCTTGTTGGGAGGCAACCCAATATTTATCTAACTATATTTTTCTTAGTTATATGTCTTTATAGGTTCATGATCATGTGGAGTCACAAAATAAATATAAAAATAGAAAGCGGAATCAAAAACAGAAGAAGAAAAATCACACCCTGGAGGAAGCATCTGCCTGGCGTTCAACGCCATAACAGAGCATGGTTCTGGCGCTGAACGCCCAAAATGGGCAGTATCTGGGTGCTGAACGCCCAAAATGGACATCATCTGGGCGCTGAACGCCAGAATTGCACCCTGGAGAGGAGCTGGCGCTGAACGCCCAGAACAAGCATGGTTCTGGCGTTCAACACTAGAAATGGCAACAAATGGGCGTTGAATGCCCAAAATGGGCACCAACCTGGCGCTGAACGCCCAGAGTTGTGTGCAAGGGCATTTTACATGCCTAATTTGGTGCAAGGTTGTAAATCCTTGAACACCTCAGGATCTGTGGGCCTCACAGGATCCCCACCCACCTCACCCTCCCTCTCTCCATTCATGATCATCCCTTCTGTTTTCCATTCACTACTCACATCCATACACACATCCCTCCATCTCCTCCATATCTTCTTCTTCTTCTTCTTCTATTCTTTCTTCTTTTGCTCGAGGACAAGCAAAATTCTAAGTTTGTTGTGGTAAAAGCATAAGCTTTTTGTGTTTCCATTACCATTAATGGCACCTAAGGCCAGAGAAACCTCAAGAAAGAGGAAAGGGAAGACAATTGCTTCCACCTCTGAGCCATGGAGATGGAAAGATTCATCTCACAAGCCCATCACTAAGAAAAAGATGGAGCAATCAAGAGAGCATAGAGAAGCTCATCATTAAGAAATCCCTGAGATTCCTCAAGGGATGCATTTCCCTCCACAGAACTATTGGGAGCAAATCAACACTTCCCTAGGAGAATTAAGTTCTAACATGGGACAACTAAGGATGGAACATCAAGAGCACTCCATCATCCTTCATGAAATTAGAGAAGATCAAAAAGCAATGAGGGAGGAGCAACAAAGACAAGAAAGAGACATAGAAGAGCTCAAGGACATCATTGGTTCCTCAAGAAGGAAACGCCACCATCACTAAAGTGGATTCATTCCTTGTTCTTACTTTCTCTGTTTTTCGTTTTCTATGTTAAGTGCCTATCTGTGTTTGTGTCTTCATTACATGATCATTAGTAGTTAGTAACTATGTCTTAAAGTTATGAATGTCCTATGAATCCATCACCTCTCTTAAATAAAAACTGTTTTAACTCAAAAGAACAAGAAGTACATGAGTTTCGAATTTATCCTTGAACTTAGTTTAATTATATAGATGTGGTGACAATGCTTCTTGTTTTTTGAATGTATGCTTGAACAGTGCATATGTCTTTTGAAGTTGTTGTTTAGGAATGTTAAATATGTTGGCTCTTGAAAGAATGATGACTAGGAAACATGTTATTTGATAATCTGAAAAATCATAAAAATGATTCTTGAAGCAAGAAAAAGCAGCAAAGAACAAAGCTTGCAGAAAAAAAAAAAGGAAAAAAAAAATAAAATAGGCAAAAAAAATAGAAAGAAAAAGAAAAAGCAAGCAGAAAAAGCCAAAAGCTCTTAAAACCAAGAGGCAAGAGCAAAAAGCCAATAACCCTTAAAACCAAAAGGCAAGGGCAAATAAAAAGGATCCCAAGGCTTTGAGCATCAGTGGATAGGAGGGCCTAAAGGAATAAAATCCTGGTCTAAGCGGCTAAACCGAGCTGTCCCTAACCATGTGCTTGTGGCGTGTAGGTGTCAAGTGAAAACTTGAGACTGAGCAGTTAAAGTCAAGGTCCAAAGCAAAAAAAGAGTGTGCTTAAGAACCCTGGACACCTCTAATTGGGGACTTTAGCAAAGCTGAGTCACAATCTGAAAAGGTTCACCCAGTTATGTGTCTGTGGCATTTATGTATCCGGTGGTAATACTGGAAAACAAAGTGCTTAGGGCCACGGCCAAGACTCATAAAGAAGCTGTGTTCAAGAATCATCATACTGAACTAGGAGAATCAATAACACTATCTGAACTCTGAGTTCCTATAGATGCCAATCATTCTGGACCTCAATGGATAAAGTGAGATGCCAAAACTATTCAAGAGGCAAAAAGCTACAAGTCCCGCTCATCTGATTGAAGCTATGTTTCATTGATAGTTTCGGATTTATAGTATATTCTCTTCTTTTTATCCTATTTGATTTTCAGTTGCTTGGGGACAAGCAACAATTTAAGTTTGGTGTTGTGATGAGCGGATAATTTATACGCTTTTTGGAATTATTTTTAGTATGTTTTTAGTAGGATCTAGTTACTTTTAGGGATGTTTTCATTAGTTTTTATGTTAAATTCATATTTCTGGACTTTACTATGAGTTTGTGTATTTTTCTGTGATTTCAGGTATTTTCTGGCTGAAATTGAGGGACTTGAGCAAAAATCAGATTCAGAGGTTGAAGAAGGACTGTTGATGCTATTGGATTCTGACCTCCCTGCACTCAAAGTGGATTTTCTGGAGCTACAGAACTCTAAATGGCGCGCTTCTAATTGCGTTGGAAAGTAAACATCCAGGGCTTTCCAGAAATATATAATAGTCCATACTTTGGCCAAGAATAGATGACACAAACTGGCGTTCAACGCCAGCTCTCTGCCTAATTCTGGCGTCCAGCGCCAGAAAAGGATCCAAAACCAGAGTTGAACGCCCAAACTGGCACAAATGCTGGCGTTCAACTCTAAGAAGGACCTCTACACGTGCAACACTCAAGCTCAGCCCAAGCACACACCAAGTGGGCCCTGGAAATGGATTTATGCATCAATTACTTATTTCTGTAAACCCTAGTGACTAGTTTATTATAAATAGGACCTTTTACTATTGTATTAGACATCTTTAGATGCCTGGTTCTTAGATCAGAGGGGCTGGCCATTCGGCCATGCCTGGACCTTTCACTTATGTATTTTTAACGGTAGACTTTCTACACTCCATAGATTAAGGTGTGGAGCTCTGCTGTTCCTCAAAGATTAATGCAAAGTACTACTGTTTTCTATTCAATTCATCTTATTTCGCTTCTAAGATATTCATTCGCTCTTCAACCTGAATGTGATGAACGTGACAATCATCATCATTCCCTATGAATGCGTGCCTGACAACCACTTCCGTTCTACCTTCGACTGAATGAGTATCTCTTAGATCTCTTAATTAGAATCTTCGTGGTATAAGCTAGATTGATGGCGGCATTCAAGAGAATCCGGAAAGTCTAAACCTTGTCTGTGGTATTCCGAGTAGGATTTAATGATTGAATGACTGTGACGAGCTTCAAACTCGCGATTGCTGGGCGTAGTGACAGACGCAAAAGGATAGTAAATCCTATTCCAGCATGATCGAGAACCGACAGATGAATAGCCGTGCCGTGACAGGGTGCGTTGACCATTTTCACTGAGAGGATATGATGTAAGCCATTGACAAGGGTGATGCCTCCAGACGATTAGCTGTGCCGTGACAGGGCATTTGGATCGTTTTCCCGAGAGAAGACCGAAAGTAGCCATTGACAATGGTGATGCATCACATAAAGTTAGCCATGGAAAGAAGTAAGACTGATTGGATGAAGATAGCAGGAAAGCAGAGGTTCAGAGGAACGAAAGCATCTCTATTCACTTATCTGAAATTCTCACCAATGATTTACATAAGTATTTCTATCCCTATTTTATTAATTATTTTCGAAAACCCCATTACTATTTTATATCCGCCTGACTGAGATTTACAAGGTGACCATAGCTTGCTTCATACCAACAATCTCCGTGGGATTCGACCCTTACTCACGTAAGGTATTACTTAGACGACCCAGTGCACTTGCTGGTTAGTTGTGCGAAGTTGTGAACCATGGTATTGGCATCATATTTTTGGCGCCATTACCAGGGAAAGAAAGAGCGATGAATTTTACATAATCAAAGTGTAATCACAATTTCTGCGCACCACTGGCGTTAAACGCCAGAAACAAGCACCAGACTGGCGTTTAACGCCAGAACAGAGCATGGAATTGGCATTTAACGCCAAGAATGGGAGAAAAGCTGGGGTTAAACGCCAGAAACAAGCAGCAATCTGGCGTTAAATGCCAGGATTGCACTCTAAGGGCGTTTACACCCCTAAATGGAGCAGGGATGATAAGTCATTGACCCCTCAGGATCTGTGGACCCCACAGGATCTCCACCTACCCCACCTCTCTTCTTCTCTCCTCCTCACACCTTTTCATAACACTCTTCCCCAAAATAACCTCCACCAATCACCTCCATTACTCCTCCAAGACCATCATACAAACCACCTACACCCACCCACTCAAATTCAAACCATCACTCCTTCCTTTTCACACATCATAACCACCTAAAACCCCCTTGGCCGAACCACTCGCACATCTCCATCTCATCTATTTTCTTCTTCTTCTACTCCCTCTTCTCTTCTTTTGCTCGAGGACGAGCAAACCTTCTAAGTTTGGTGTGGTAAAAGCGTTGCTTTTTGTTTTTCTATAACCATTTATGACACCTAAGGCCAGAGAAACCTCTAGAAAGAGGAAAGGGAAGGTAAAAGCTTCTACCTCTGAGTCATGAGAGATGGAGAGATTCATCTCAAAAGCTCATCACTAAGAAAAGGATGGAGCAAATAAGAGATCATGGACCTCAACAAGAGCATGAGGAAATTCCTCACCATGAAATCCCTGAGATGCCTCAAGGGATGCACTTCCCTCCATAAAACTATTGGGAGCAAATCAACACCTCCCTAAGAGAATTAAGTTCTAACATGGGACAACTAAGGATGGAACACCAAGAGCACTCCATCATTCTCCATAAGATTAGAGAAGATCAAAGAGCTATGAGGGAGGAGCAACAAAGACAAGGAAGAGACATAGAGGAGCTCAAGAGCACCATTGGTTCTTCAAGAAGAGGAAGACACCACCCTCACTAAGGTGGACCCGTTCCTTAATCTCTTTGTCTATTTATTTTTCTCTGTTTTTCGTTTACTGTGCTTTATGTCTATGTTTGTGTCTTATTACATGATCATTAGTATTTAAGTGTCTATGTCTTAAAGCTATTAATGTCCTATGAATCCATCACCTCTCTTAAATGAAAAATGTTCTAAAAATAAAAGAACAAGAAGTACATGGTTTCGAATTCATCCTTGAAATTAGTTTAATTATTTTGATGTGGTGACAATACTTTTTGTTTTCTGAATGAATGCTTAAACAGTGCATATGACTTTTGAAATTGTTGTTTATGAATGTTAAAATTGTTGGCTCTTGATAGAATGATGAAAAAGGAGAAATGTTATTTGATAATCTAAAAAATCATAAAAATGATTCTTGAAGCAAGAAAAAGCAGTGAAGAACAAAGCTTGCAGAAAAAAAATTTGCCAGAAAAAAAATAATAATAAAGAAAAAGAAAAAGCAAGCAGAAAAAGCCAATAGCCCTTAAAACCAAAAGGCAAGGGTAATAAAAAGGATCCAAGGCTTTGAGTATCAGTGGATACGAGGACCCAAAGGAATAACAACCTGGCTTAAGCGGCTAAACCAAGCTGTCCCTAACCATATGCTTGTGGCGTGAAGGTGTCAAGTGAAAAGCTTGAGACTGAGCGGTTAAAGTTGAGGTCCAAAGCAAAAACAGAGTGTGCTTAAGAACCCTGGACACCTCTAATTGGGGACTCCAGCAAAGCTGAGTCACAATCTGAAAAGGTTCACCCAGTTATGTGTCTGTGGCATTTATGTATCTCGTGGTAATACTGGAAAACAAAGTGCTTAGGGCCACGGCCAAGACTCATAAAGTAGCTGTGTTCAAGAATCAACATACTAAACTAGGAGAATCAATAACACTATCTGAATTCTGAGTTCCTATAGATGTCAATCATTCTGAACTTCAAGGGATAAAGTGAGATGCCAAAACTGTTCAGAGGCAAAAAAGCTACTAGTCCCGCTCATCTGATTGGAGCTAAGTTTCATTGATACTTTGGGATTTATAGTATATTCTCTTCTTTTTATCCTATTTAATTTTCAGTTACTTGGGGACAAGCAACAATTTAAGTTTGGTGTTGTGATGAGCGGATAATTTATACGCTTTTTGGCATTATTTTTACATAGTTTTTAGTATGATGTAATTAGTTTTTAGTATATTTTTATTAGTTTTTATTCAAAAATCACATTTCTGGACTTTACTATAATTTTGTGTATTTTTCTGTGATTTCAGATAATTTCTGGCTGAAATTGAGGGACTTGAGCAAAAATCTGATTCAGAGGCTGAAGAAGGACTGCAGATGCTGTTGGATTCTGACCTCCCTGCACTCAAAGTAGATTTTCTGGAGTTACAGAAACCTAAATGGCCCGCTCTCAATTGCGTTGGAAAGTAGACATCCAGGGCTTTCCTGAAATATATAATAGTATATACTTTGCCTAAGTTTAGACGACACAAACTGGCATTCAACGCCATCTTTCTGCCCTATTCTGGCGTTAAACGCCAGAAACAAGTTGCAAAGCAGAGTTAAATGCCAGAAACAAGTTACAAACTGGTGTTCAACTCCAAGGAAGACCTCTACACGTAAAAGCTTAAACGCTCAGCCCAAGCACACACCAAGTGGGCCCGGAAGTGGATTTCTACATCATTTACTTATCTCTGTAAACCCTAGTAACTAGTTTAGTATAAATAGAACTTTTTACTATTGTTTTTACATCTTTTGATCTTTGGATCATTTTTCGAGATCATCTTTTGATCATTTTAGATTTTTAGACCTCCATGGGAGGCTGGCCACTCGGCCATGTCTACCCTATTTTCACTTATGTATTTTCAACGGTAGAGTTTCTACACACCATAGATTAAGGTGTGGAGCTCTGCTATTCCTCATGAATTAAT
Source organism: Arachis hypogaea (assembly GCF_003086295.3). Classification (NCBI taxonomy): domain Eukaryota; kingdom Viridiplantae; phylum Streptophyta; class Magnoliopsida; order Fabales; family Fabaceae; genus Arachis; species Arachis hypogaea. Next base: position 118,449,723 of record NC_092054.1, on the reverse strand, counting down.
GCAAAGTACTACTATTTTTCTATTCAATTCAAGCCTATTTCTTCTCTAAGATATTCATTCGCACATAAAAACATGATGAATGTGATGATTATGTGACGCTCATCATCATTCTCACTTATGAACGCGTGCCTGACAAACACTTCCGTTCTACATGTAAACAAGCTTGAATGCATATCTCTTAGCCTCCTGATCTACGATCAGAGTCTTCGTGGTATAGGCTAGAATTATTGGTGGCCATTCTTGAGATCCGAAAAGTATAAACCTTGTCTGTGGTATTTCGAGTAGGATCTGGGAAGGGATGGCTGTGACGAGCTTCAAACTCGCGAGTGCTGGGCGTAGTGACAGACGCAAAAGGATTACTGAATCCTATTCCAGTATGATCAAGGACCGACAGATGATTAGCCGTGCGGTGACAACGTATTTTAGACCATTTTCACTGAGAGGACGGAAAGTAGCCATTGACAACGGTGATGCCCAACATACAGCTTACCATGGAAAGGAGTATGAAGGATTGGATGAAAGCAGTAGGAAAGCGGAGATTCAGAAGGAACTAAGCATCTCTATACGCTTATCTGAAATTCTCACCAATGAATTAAATAAGTGTCTCTATCTTTATTTTATATTTTATTTATCTTTTAATTATTAAAACTCTATAACCATTTGAATCCGCCTGACTGAGATTTACAAGGTGACCATAGCTTGCTTCAAGCCGACAATCTCCATGGGATCGACCCTTACTCACGTAAGGTTTATTACTTGGATGACCCAGTGCACTTGCTGGTTAGTTGTGCAAATTTGTGACAAAGAATTAAGATTATGAATGTGCGTATTAAGTCTTTAGCGCCGTTACCAAGGAATGAACGATCACAATTTTGTGCACCAATGTCTCCCTCTATGTCAATTCCAGCCGAATTGCAGAGGTGGCAAATGAGGTGAGGAAAGGCTAACCTTGCCAAAGTGGAGGACTTGTCGGCCACCTTGTAGAGTTCTTGAGGTATAATCTCATGAACTTCCCACTTCCTCCCCAATCATGATACTATGGATCATGATGGCCTGATCTACAGTTACTTCGGATCGGTTGCTAGTGGGAATGATAGAGCGTTAGATGAACTCCAACCATCCTCTAGCTATAGGCTTAAGGTCCGGTCTTCTTAATTGAACCGGCTTGCCTCTTGAGTCAACTTTTCATTGAGCTCCTTCCACACATATGTCCATGAAGACTTGGTCCAACCTTTGATCAAAGTTGACCCTTCTAGTGTAGGGGCGTGCATTTTCTTGCATCATTGGTAAGTTGAATGCCAACCTTACATTTTCCGGACTGAAATCTAAGTATTTCCCCCGAACCATTGTTAGCCAATTCTTTGGGTTTGGGTTCATACTTTGATCATGGTTCTTAGAGATCTATGCGTTTTCATAGAACTCTTGAACCATTAAGATTCCGACTTGTTAAATAGGATTAGAGAGAACTTTCCATCCTCTTTTTCTAATCTCTTGTCGGATCTCCGGATACTCGCTCTTTTTGAGCTTAAAAGGGACCTCAGGGATTACCTTTTTCTTGGCCACAACTTCATAGAAGTGGTCTTGATGGACCTTTGAGATGAATCTCTCCATCTCCCATGACTCAGAGGTGGAAGCAATTGCCTTCCTTTTCCTCTTTCTTGAGGTTTATCTGGCCTTAGGTGCCATTAATGGTTATGGAAAAATAAAAAGCAACGCTTTTACCACTCCAAACTTAAAATGTTTGCTCGTCCTCGAGCAAAAGAAGAAGAAAAATGGGAGAAGAAGAAAATGGAGGAGATGGAGGGGAAGTGTGTATTTGGCCAAGGAGGGAAAGAAGTGTTTTTAATGTGTGAAAATGAGGTAGTGTGGAGGGGTTTATATAGGGGTGGGGGAGGGGTTAGGTTTCATGTATTAGGGTTGGGTTTAGGAGGGAAAAGAATTTGAATTTGGAGGTAGGTGGGATTTTTGGGGAAGAGTGGATGGATGTGAGTGGTGAAGGGTATTTGGGGAAGAGATATGGAGGTGATTGGTGAAGTGTATTTGGGGAAGAGGTATGGAGGTGATTGGTGAAGGGTATTTAGGAAAGAGTGTTATGAAAATGTGTGAAGAGGAGAGAAGAAGAGGTGGGGTAGGTGGGGATCTTGTGGGGTCCACAGATCCAGAGGGGTCAAGGACTTAGCATCCCTGCTCCATTTAGGCGTGCAAAATGCCCTTAGAATGCATGTCTGGCGTTAAACGCCAGCTTGCTGCTTGTTTCTGGCGTTACGCTAGCTTTTCTCCCATTCTTGGCATTAAACGCCAATTCCATGCTCTGTTCTGGCGTTAAACGCCAGTCTGGTGCTTGTTTCTGGCGTTTAACGCGAGCTTGATGCTTCTTACTGGCGTTTAAACGCTAGTAAGCTCTTCCTCCAGGGTGAGCTATTTTTTTATGCTGTTTTTCATTCTGTTTTTTATTTTTCAGTTGTTTTTGTGACTTCACATGATCATCAGCCTAAAGAAAACATAAAATAGCAATGGAAAATAAATAGATATAATTAAATAACATTGGGTTGCCTCCCAACAAGTGCTTCTTTAACGTCAATAGCTTGACAGTGAGCTCTCATAGAGCCTCATAGATGATCAGAGCAATGTTGGGGCCTCTCAACACCAAACTTAGAGTTTGGTTGTGGCCTCCCAACACCAAACTTAGAGTTTAAATGTGGGGGTTTTGTTTGACTCTGTTCTGAGAGAAGATTCTCATGCTTCCTCTCTATAGTTACAGAAGGAGAACCTTGAGTCTTAAATACAAGGTAGTCTTCATTCAACTGAAGGACCAACTCTCCTCTGTCAACATCAATCACAGCCTTTGCTGTGGCTAGGAAGGGTCTTCCAAGGATGATGGATTCATCCTCATCCTTTCCAGTGACTAGGATTATGAAATCAGCAGGAATGTAAAGGCCTTTGACCATTACTAGCACATCCTCTACTAGTCCATAAGCCTGTTTCATTGATTTGTCTGCCATCTCTAGTGAGATTCTTGTAGCTTGTACCTCAAAGATTCCCAGTTTCTCCATTACAGAGAGTGGCATGAGGTTTATCCCTAACCTCAGGTCATACAGAGCCTTCTCAAAGGTCATGGTGCCTATGGTACAAGGTATGAAGAACTTTCCAGGATCCGATTTCTTCTGAGGCAATGTCTGCCTCATTAGTGTGCTCAGTTCATTGGTGAACAATGGGGGTTCATCCTCCCAAGTCTCATTACTAAATAAACTGGCATTCAACTTCATGATTGCTCCTAGATACTTAGCAACTTACTCTTCAATAATGTCTTCATCCTCCTCAGAGGAAGAATATTCATCAGAGCTCATGAATGGCAGAAGGAAGTTTAATGGAATCTCTATGGTCTCTGTATGAGTCTCAGATTCCTTTGGTTCCTCAAAGGGAAACTCCTTTCTGTCCAGAGGACGTCCCATGAGGCTTTTCTCACTGGGACTCACGTCCTCCTCACTCTCTCCAGGTTCGGCCATATTGGTGATGGTTATGGCCTTGCACTCTCTCTTGGGGTTTTCTTCTGTATTGCTTGGGAGAGTACTGGGAGGAGTTTCAGTAATCTTCTTACTCAGCTGACCCACCTGTGCCTCCAAATTTCTAATGGAGGATCTTGTTTCATTCATGAAACTTAGTGTGGTCTTAGATAGATCAGAGACTATGGTTGCCAGGCCAGAATGGCTCTGTTCAGAATTTTTTGTCTGTTACTGAGAAGATGATAGAAAAGACTTGCTATTGCTAAACCTATTTCTTCCACCATTATTGTTGAAGCCTTGTTGAGGCTTCTGTTGGTCCTTCCATGAGAAATTTGGATGATTTCTCCATGAAGGATTATAGGTGTTTCCATAGGGTTCTCCCATGTAATTCACCTCTGCTATTGCAGGGTTTTCAGGATCATAAGCGTCTTCCTCAGAAGATGCCTCTTTAGTACTGTTGGATGCAGCTTGCAATCCATTCAGACTCTGAGAAATCATATTGACTTGCTGAGTCAATATTTTATTCTGAGCCAATATGGCATTCAGAGTATCAATTTCAAGAACTCCCTTTTTCTGAGGCATCCCATTGTTCACAGGGTTCCTCTCAGAGGTGTACATAAAACTGGTTATTTGCAACCATTTCAATGAGTTCCTGAGCTTCTGCAGGGGTTTTCACGTGAAGAGATCCTCCTACAGAATGGTCCAATGATATTTTTGACAACTCAGACAAAGCATCATAGAATATACTTATGATGCTCCATTCTGGAAACATGTCAGTAGGACACCTTTTGATCAGTTGCTTGTATCTTTCCCAAGCTTCATAGAGGGATTCTCCTTCCTTCTGTTTGAAGGTTTAGATTTCCACTCTAAGCTTGCTCATCTTTTGAGGTGGAAAGAATTTGGCCAGAAAAGCACTGACCAGCTTATCCCAAGAGTTCAGGCTATCCTTAGGTTGTGAATCCAACCATGTTCTAGCTCTGTCTCTTACAGCAAAACGGAAAAGCAGAAGCCTGTAGACCTCGGGATCAACTCTATTGGTCTTGACAGTGTCACAGATTTGCGAGAATTCAGCTAAAAACTTATGAGAATCTTCCATTGGAAGTCCATGAAACTTGCAGTTCTGCTGCATTAGAGAAACCAATTGAGGCTTAAGCTCAAAATTGTTTGCTCCAATTGCAGGGAGTGAGATGCTTCTTCCAAAGAAGTTAGAAGAGGGTGCAATAAAGTCACGAAGCATCTTCCTTGCATCTCCACCATTGTTATTATTTTCGGCCATGTCTCCTTCTTTTTCGAAAATTTCTGTTAGGTTTTCTCCAGAGAGTTGTGCTTTAGCTTCCCTTAGCTTCCTCTTCAGAGTCCTTTCAGGTTCAGGATCAGCTTCAACAAGAATGTTCTTATCCTTGTTCCTGCTCATATGAAGAAGAGGAGAACAGAAAAGAAAATATGGAATCCTCTATGTCACAGTATAGAGATTCTTTATGTGAGTATAAGAAGAGAGGAATAGAAGAAGGAGAAGATAAGAATTCGAACATAGAGGAGAAGAGTGGGTTCGAATTTTGAGTAGAGGAGAAATGTTAGTAGATAAATAAATAAATAGAAAGAGATGAGAGGGGGGAAGAATTCGAAAATAATTAAAAAGAACTAAAAATATTTTTGTTTTTATTTTAAAATGTTAATTAGAATTCAAAAATTAAGGAAAATAAAATTAAATTGAAATTTAAAACAATTAGTTAATGAAAAGAAATTTTTGAAAAAGAGGTTAGTGATTTTCGAAAATAAGAGAGAGAAAAGTAGTTAGGTAGTTTTGAAAAAGATAAGAAATAGAAAACTTTTAAAATCAAACAAAAAGTCAAGTAGTTAATTGAAAAGGATTTGACAATCAAATTTGAAAAGATAGGAAGTTAGAAAAGATTTTGAAAATTGATTTTGAAAAAGATATGATTGAAATTTATTTTGAAAAAGATTTAAAAAAGAAATTAAAAAGATTTGATTTTGAAAATTAAAGTTGATTACTTGACTAACAAGAAACTAAAAGATATGATTCTAAAATTTAAAGATTGAACCTTTCTTAATAGGCAAGTAACAAGCTTAAAACAATTTTTTGAATTAATCACATTAATTGATGGTAAAGATTTTGAAAATATGAAACAAAATAAGAAAAAGGTTTTTGAAAATCAATTTGAAATTTTCGAAAATATGAAAGAAAAAATGAAAAAGATTTGATTTTTGAAAAAGATTTGAAAAAGATAGAATTTTTAAATTGAAAATTTGACTTGATTCATAAGAAACAATTAAATTTTGAAAAATTTTTGAAAAAGTTAAATATTCGAAATTTATGAGAAGAAAAAGGGAAAGATATTTTTTTTATTTTTGAATTTTTAATGAAGAAAGAGAAAAACAATAAAAAGACTCAAAACATGAAAATTATGAATTAAAACACACAATGCATGCAAGAACACTTTCAATGACAAGATGAGCACCAAGAACACTTTGAAGATCAAGATGAACATCAAGAACTTATTTTTGAAAATTTTTAAGAAAAGAAAAACATGCAAGACACCAAACTTAGAAATTTTCAAACTTTAGACACTAACAAATTGAAAATGCATATGAAAAATAAGAAAAGACATAAAACATGAAAATGTAAAGATCAAACAAAGAAGATCATCAAGAACAACTTGAAGATCATGAAGAACACATGATGAATTTTCGAAAATTAAAGGGAAATTAAAACACATGCAATTGACACCAAACTTACAATTTGACACTAGGCTCAAACGAGAAACACAAAATTATTTTTGGTTTTATGATTTTATTAAAACTTTTTTTTAGTATTTTTCGAAAATTAATTTGGAAAAAGAAAAATAAGGATTTTAAAATTTCTAATGAGAATTCCAGGAATCATGCAATGTTAGTCTAAAGCTCCGGTCCGGGAATTAGACATGGCTTACTGGCTAGCCAAGCTTTCAGTGAAAGCTTCGGTCCAAAACACTAGACATGGCCAATGGCCAGCCAAGCTTTAGCATACAATAGCTGAATTGATGAGAATCAAAAAGCTCTTGTGATGATGAGTTGAAACCTCGATCCAAAAGATTAGACATGCCTTCACAGCCAGCCAGACTTCAACAGATCATCATGAAACTCTAGAATTCATTCTTAAAAATTCTTAAGCCATAGAATAATTTATATATATATATATATATATATATATATATATATTTGTATTTTTCAAAAATTAAAAGCTTAAAAATAAAATAAAATAATATTACCTAATCTGAGCAACAAGATGAACTGTTAGTTGTCCAAACTCGAACAATCCCCGGCAACGGCGCCAAAAACTTGGTGCACGAAATTGTGATTCACAACTCCGCACAACTAACCAGCAAGTGCACAGGGTTGTCCAGGTAATAAACCTTACGTGAGTAAGGGTCGATCCCACGGAGATTGTCGGCTTGAAGCAAGCTATGGTCATCTTATAAATCTCAGTCAGGCGGATTTAAATGGTTATGGATATTTGATGATTAAAATAAAAAATGTAAAATAAGATAGAGATACTTATGCAATTCATTGGTGAGAATTTTACATAAGCGTATGGAGATGCTTTGTTCCTTCTGAATCTCTGCTTTCCTACTGCCTTCATCCAATCATTCATACTCCTTTCCATGGCAAGCTGTATGCTGGGCCTCACCGTTGTCAATGGCTACTTCCCGTCCTCTCAGTGAAAATGGTCCAAATGTGCTGTCACCGCACGACTAATCATCTGTCGGTTCTCGATCATGTTGGAATAGGATCCATTGATCCTTTTGCATCTGTCACACGCCCAACACTCACGAGTTTGAAGCTCGTCACAGTCATTCCATCCCAGATCTTACTCGAAATACCACAGACAAGGTTTAGACTTTTCGGATCTCAAGAATACTGCCAATAATTCTAGCTTATACCACGAAGACTTCTCCAGGTTCGGCCATATTGGTGATGGTTATGGCCTTGCACTCTCTCTTGGGGTTTTCTTCTGTATTGCTTGGGAGAGTACTGGGAGGAGTTTCAGTAATCTTCTTACTCAGCTGACCCACCCGTGCCTCCAAATTTCTAATGGAGGATCTTGTTTCATTCATGAAACTTAGTGTGGTCTTAGATAGATCAGAGACTATGGTTGCCAGGCCAGAATGGCTCTGTTCAGAATTTTCTGTCTGTTACTAAGAAGATGATAGAAAAGGCTTGCTATTGCTAAACCTATTTCTTCCACCATTATTGTTGAAGCCTTGTTGAGGCTTCTGTTGGTCCTTCCATGAGAAATTTGGATGATTTCTCCATGAAGGATTATAGGTGTTTCTATAGGGTTCTCCCATATAATTCACCACTGCTATTGCAGGGTTTTCAGGATCATAAGCGTCTTCCTCAGAAGATGCCTCTTTAGTACTATTGGATGCAGCTTGCAATCCATTCAGACTCTGAGAAATCATATTGACTTGCTGAGTCAATATTTTATTCTGAGCCAATATGGCATTCAGAGTATCAATTTCAAGAACTCTTTTTTTCTGAGGCGTCCCATTGTTCACAGGGTTCCTCTCAGAGGTGTACATAAAACTAGTTATTTGCAACCATTTCAATGAGTTCCTGAGCTTCTGCAGGGGTTTTCACGTGAAGAGATCCTCCTACAAAATGGTCCAATGACATTTTTGACAACTCAGACAGACCATCATAGAATATACTTATGATGCTCCATTCTGGAAGCATGTCAGTAGGACACCTTTTGATCAGTTGCTTGTATCTTTTCCAAGCTTCATAGAGGGATTCTCCTTCCTTCTGTCTGAAGGTTTAGATTTCCACTCTAAGCTTGCTCATCTTTTGAGGTGGAAAGAGTTTGGCCAGAAAAGCACTGACCAGCTTATCCCAAGAGTTCAGGCTATCCTTAGGTTGTGAATCCAACCATGTTCTAGCTCTGTCTCTTACAGCAAAAGGGAAAAGCAGAAGCCTGTAGACCTTGGGGTCAACTCTATTGGTCTTAAAAGTGTCACAGATTTGCAAGAATTCAGCTAAAAACTGATGAGAATCTTCCATTGGAAGTCCATGAAACTTGCAGTCCTGCTGCATTAGAGAAACCAATTGAGGCTTAAGCTCAAAATTGTTTGCTCCAATTGCAGGGAGTGAGATGCTTCTTCCAAAGAAGTTAGAAGAGGGTGCAATAAAGTCACCAAGCATCTTCCTTGCATCTCCACCATTGTTATTATTTTCGGCCATGTCTCCTTCTTTTTCGAAAATTTCTGTCAGGTTTTCTCCAGAGAGTTGTGCTTTAGCTATCCTTAGCTTCCTCTTCAGAGTCCTTTCAGGTTCAGGATCAGCTTCAACAAGAATGTTCTTATCCTTGTTCCTGCTCATATGAAGAAGAGAAGAACAGAAAAGAAAATATGGAATCCTCTATGTCACAGTATAGAGATTCCTTATGTGAGTATAAGAAGAGAGGAATAGAAGAAGGAGAAGATAAGAATTCGAACATAGAGGAGAAGAATGGGTTCGAATTTTGAGTAGAGGAGAAATGTTAGTAGATAAATAAATAAATAGAAAGAGATGAGAGGGGGGAAGAATTCGAAAATAATTAAAAAGAACTAAAAATATTTTTGTTTTTATTTTAAAATGTTAATTAGAATTCAAAAATTAAGGAAAATAAAATTAAATTGAAATTTAAAACAATTAGTTAATGAAAAGAAATTTTTGAAAAAGAGGTTAGTGATTTTCGAAAATAAGAGAGAGAAAAGTAGTTAGGTAGTTTTGAAAAAGATAAGAAATAGAAAACTTTTAAAATCAAACAAAAAGTCAAGTAGTTAATTGAAAAGGATTTGACAATCAAATTTGAAAAGATAGGAAGTTAGAAAAGATTTTGAAAATTGATTTTGAAAAAGATATGATTGAAATTTATTTTGAAAAAGATTTAAAAAAGAAATTAAAAAGATTTGATTTTGAAAATTAAAGTTGATTACTTGACTAACAAGAAACTAAAAGATATGATTCTAAAATTTAAAGATTGAACCTTTCTTAATAGGCAAGTAACAAGCTTAAAACAATTTTTTGAATTAATCACATTAATTGATGGTAAAGATTTTGAAAATATGAAACAAAATAAGAAAAAGGTTTTTGAAAATCAATTTGAAATTTTCGAAAATATGAAAGAAAAAATGAAAAAGATTTGATTTTTGAAAAAGATTTGAAAAAGATAGAATTTTTAAATTGAAAATTTGACTTGATTCATAAGAAACAATTAAATTTTGAAAAATTTTTGAAAAAGTTAACTCAAATATTCGAAATTTATGAGAAGAAAAAGGGAAAGATATTTTTTTATTTTTGAATTTTTAATGAAGAAAGAGAAAAACAATAAAAAGACTCAAAACATGAAAATTATGAATTAAAACACACAATGCATGCAAGAACACTTTCAATGTCAAGATGAACACCAAGAACACTTTGAAGATCAAGATGAACATCAAGAACTTATTTTTGAAAATTTTTAAGAAAAGAAAAACATGCAAGACACTAAACTTAGAAATTTTCAAACTTTAGACACTAACAAATTGAAAATGCATATGAAAAACAAGAAAAGACATAAAACATGAAAATGCAAAGATCAAACAAAGAAGATCATCAAGAACAACTTGAAGATCATGAAGAACACATGATGAATTTTCGAAAATTAAAGGGAAATTAAAACACATGCAATTGACACCAAACTTACAATTTGACACTAGGCTCAAACGAGAAACACAAAATTATTTTTGGTTTTATGATTTTATTAAAACTTTTTTTTAGTATTTTTCGAAAATTAATTTGGAAAAAGAAAAATAAGGATTTCAAAATTTCTAATGAGAATTCCAGGAATCATGCAATGTTAGTCTAAAGCTCCAGTCCGGGAATTAGACATGGCTTACTGGCTAGCCAAGCTTTCAGTGAAAGCTTCGGTCCAAAACACTAGACATGGCCAATGGCCAGCCAAGCTTTAGCATACAATAGCTGAATTGATGAGAATCAAAAAGCTCTTGTGATGATGAGTTGAAACCTCGGTCCAAAAGATTAGACATGCCTTCACAGCCAACCAGACTTCAACAGATCATCATGAAACTCTAGAATTCATTCTTAAAAATTCTGAAGCCATAGAATAATATATATATATTTGTATTTTTCAAAAATTAAAAGCTTAAAAATAAAATAAAATAAAATTACCTAATCTGAGCAACAAGATGAACTGTCAGTTGTCCAAACTCGAACAATCCCTGGCAACGGCGCCAAAAACTTGGTGCACGAAATTGTGATTCACAACTCCGCATAACTAACCAGCAAGTGCACAGGGTCATCCAAGTAATAAACCTTACGTGAGTAAGGGTCGATCCCACGGAGATTGTCGGCTTGAAGCAAGCTATGGTCATCTTATAAATCTCAGTCAGGCGGATTCAAATGGTTATGGATATTTGATGATTAAAATATAAAATGTAAAATAAGATAGAGATACTTATGCAATTCATTGGTGAGAATTTTAGATAAGCGTATGGAGATGCTTTGTTCCTTATGAATCTCTGCTTTCCTACTGCCTTCATCCAATCATTCATACTCCTTTCCATGGCAAGCTGTATGCTGGGCCTCACCGTTGTCAATGGCTACTTCCCGTCCTCTCAGTGAAAATGGTCCAAATGTGCTGTCACCGCACGACTAATCATCTGTCGGTTCTCGATCATGTTGGAATAGGATCCATTGATCCTTTTGCATCTGTCACACGCCCAACACTCACGAGTTTGAAGCTCGTCACAGTCATTCCATCCCAGATCCTACTAGAAATACCACAGACAAGGTTTAGACTTTTCGGATCTCAAGAATACTGTCAATAATTCTAGCTTATACCACGAAGACTCCGATCTTTTGGAATGGAGGCTAAGAGATAAACGCTCAATCCAAGGTAGAACAGAAGTGGTTGTCAGGCACGCGTTCATAGGTTGAGAATAGTGATGAATGTCACGGATCATCGTATTCATCATGGTTGAAGTGCAAGCGAATATCTTAGAATAGGAATAAGCTTGAATTGAATAAGAAAACAATAGTACTTTGCATTAATTCATGAGGGACAGCAGAGCTCTACACCTTAATCTATGGTGTGTAGAAACTCCACCGTTGAAAATACATAAGAACAAAGTCCAAGCATGGCCGAATGGCCAGCCTCCATGATCTAAGAACTAAACGTCCAAAGTTAGATGTAAAATAAATCACTAAAAGTCATTTTTATACTAGACTAGTGACTAGGGTTACAGAAAATAAGTAAATGATGCAGAAATCCACTTCCAGGCCCACTTGGTGTGTGCTTGGGCTGAGCATTGAGCTTTCATGTGTAGAGACTCTTTTTGGAGTTAAACGCCAGGTTGTAGCCTGTTTCTGGCGTTTAACTCTGATTTGCAACCTGTTTTTGGCGTTTGACTCCAGAATAGGACAGGAAGTTGGCGTTTGAATGCCAGTTTACGTCGTCAAAACTCGGACAAAGTATAGACTATTATATATTGCTGGAAATTCCTGGATGTCTACTTTTCAACGCAATTATGATCGTGCCAATTGGGTTTCTGTAGTTCCAGAAAATCCACTTCGAGTGCAGGGAGGTCAGAATCCAACAACATCTGCAGTCCTTCTTCAGCCTCTGAATTAGATTTTTGCTCAAGTCCCTCAAGTTCAGCCAGAAAATACCTGAAGTCACAGAAAAATACACAAACTCGTAGTAAAGTCTAGAAATGTGATTTTTATTTAAAAACTAATAAAAATATACTAAAAACTAACTAAATCATACTAAAAACATACCAAAAACAATGTCAAAAAGCGTATAAATTATCCGCTCATCAGCAGTAGACCCATCTAAGGTGGAGGTGGTGATGGATTAGGGGCGACCAAGCTTAGTAACTGAGATAAGGAGTTTTTTGGGCTTAGGTGGCTACTACCGGAGATTTATCAAAGGTTTTTCACAAATAGTTTTGCCATTGACAAAGTTAACCCGCAAAAACGCACCATTTGTTTGGACTTCTGAGTGTGAGGAAAGCTTTCAAGTGTTGAAGCAAAAGTTGACCACCGCGCCTGTGTTGGTGTTACTGATAAACTCCGATTTTGTGGTTTATCTTGTGCTTAATTTGGGGGATTTTATCAACTTTTCTCACATTTATTCAATGAAATAGCATGGTTTTGCAATTCTTCCTTGAATTGTGCTTAAATGTGAAAACATGCTTTTTAGGCCCTAAAATTAGTGATTTTAATTCACTTTAATTCCATTCGATGCCTTGATGTATTTGTTGAGTGATTTCAGGTTCATAGGACAAGTATTGGATGGAAGAAGTGAGGAGAAAAGCATGCAAAGTAGGAGAACTCATGAAGAAATGAAGGAACCGTAAAGCTGTCAAGTCCGACCTCTTCGCATTCAATCAACCATAACTTGAGCTACAGAGGTCCAAATGAAGTGGTTTTAGTTGCGTTGGAAAGCTAACATCCGGGGCTTCGAAATGATATAAAATTTACCATATGTTGCTTTGCGTTAAGGGGCGCACACGCACCATGTATGCGTGCGCACCGATTGAGAACGTGGCCCACTAATGTGATATCGCCCCCAGCAATTTCTGAAGTACTTTGGGCCCAACCCAACTCATTTCTAATGCTATTTCATGCAGAATTCAAGTTTGGGCAAGGGGAGAGCAATTGTTTGGTAGTATAGCATTATGTAGGTTAGTTTCTAGAGAGAGAAGCTCCCTCTTCTCTCTAGAATTAGGTTAGGATTAGGTTAAATTGCCATAGATCCATGTTTAATTCCTTGATCTCATCTTGTTTCTTCTATAATTTCTCTTTTCTACATCTTGATTTTCTTAATTGTCATGTTAATTTCTCATTTTGCACTCTTTTGTGATGATGAACTCATGTTGGATTTAGTTTACATTTAATACAATTTGATGTTGATGTTTATTTCATTGATGAATTACGTTGTTGATTTACTTTCTTTGCAATTGGTAGTTGTTAGATTTTATTATTCTTGCATTTTTACCATGCCTTCCATTTGTACCCACCAAGTGTTTGACAAAATTCTTGGTTGGGCTTTAGAGTAGATTTTGAGCATTCTTGGCTTGAAAAGAGTAATTAGGCAATCTTGAGTCATGAGAACCCAACTCATGTTGGTGATCTAGAGTTGTTAGCTAATATTGTTTCCATTGACGCTAATCTTTTGCTAATTTAATTAGTAAGTTAATTAGGACTTTTGGATTGAGATTAGCTAGTCTTGTTTGACTTTCTCTCATGGAAGATAACCTATATCTTCTTCCAATGTTGGAGATGATGTAATGAGATAAATTCTTGTTTATAATTGTGACATGATTAATTAGTCTTGTTTGACATTCTCCCTATGTGAAGATGACATGATACCTTCTTCCGTTTGTTGGAGTTGACTAAATAAGGTGAATTAATCATTGTATGACTAGGATAGAAAGCCTATGATCTCAATTCTTGCCATGAATGTCTCTCTTTATTATTTGCTTTCTCTTATTTACTTGTGCTCTTTAATTACTTGATTAATTTACTTTTCTTGTCATTTATTTTAGTGCCCTTCTTATCAACCCAAAACCCCTTTTACCCCTTCATAGCCAATAATCATTCACTTCATTATAATTCCTCGTGAGACGACCCGGAGTCTAAATACTCCGGTTAAATCTTATTTAGGGTTTGTATATGTGACAACCAAAAATTTAATTTGATGTGAGGATTGACTATTGGTTTGGACTATACTAACAACGGAATTATTTTGTGGAATTCCTTACCGGTATAAATCCTTGTGTCAAATTAATGGCGCCATTGCCGGGGAGTTGCAATGGTGTTATGTTATTAGTTATTGTATATATGTGAATATTGTGAATAGCTTGATTTTTGGATTGCTTGTTAGTTTTTGCTAGTTCTAGGACTTTGTTTCATTATTTCTTGTTAGCTTTTGTTTCTTATTTTCACTTTTCACTATGAATTCTCACTTTGGCTATGAGTGTGATTACAACTATGTTGTAGGAAATGAGAGCTTCAATGAAGATGTGTATCAAGAATGGGATAACCAAAGATGGGAGGAGCCATATGCATATGATCAATCCTCATGGCAACAACCTCCACCAATGCACTATGAAGAGGAGTCATTCTATGATGCATACCAATCCAATGGTTATAGTGAATCCCCTTGTGACTTCCAAGAACCACCACCATATGCCTATGAGCCATATCCTCAACATAGTCATTAACCATACTCACAAGCCACTTTTCACCAACCATCTTCATATGACCCTAATCCATACCCACTATACCAACAATCATATGAGCCATATGAACCACACATAGAGCTACCACCACTCCAACATCAACATTTTCAAGAGCCACCCCCTCCATACTATTACCAAGTAGAACCACCTCCAACGCATGCAAATTTTCAACCACAAGATGAATTCTACTTTTTGCCACAACCACCTTCCGACTATAATACCTTCCTCTCAAACAATGAACTCTCTCTTCCACCATCACCCTCCAATGAAGCCTCTATGCTAGAATTGAGGGATCTTGAATCTCATATCTTAAGGCAACACAAGGAGGATAAAAAGAATTTTGAGGAGTTAAGAGCAAAAATGGCCATCATGGTAGAAGCCATTGGCAACATAGTCTCATCCCGCCTAAGCCTATGCGATCAAGGCACTTCCATTGTGGAATGTGGAGAAGCAACAAAGAAGCTTAGTGAGGGAGTGAACTTGAAGCTCCAAGGAGAAGAAGAGGAGTTAAAGCAAGAAATGCAACAAGAGGAGGAAGTAGAGATTATTAAAGAAGAGGAAGAAGTGGTTGAAGACTTAGGAGATGCGGAACCACCTTGGGAGTCTAAGATTGAAGAAAACCACTCTAAAATTATTGAAATTGATGCTAAGGAGGAATGTGCACAACCTCCAAGGCATATCTCTTATGAAGAATTGGATGGAATAGAGCAAGAATTGAGTCCCTTGGTAATGAAGATCAAGCATCAAGTCTTAGTGGTGAAGAATCCTTTGAGCATGAAGAACCTTCTCTCGATGAAATGGAAAGCAATGTGGAGGTAAATGTCTCTCACCCTCCCATTTATGATTTGAGTAAGGGAAAAGAATTAGATAAAAGTGTTGAACGAAGGATTGATATTAAGAGATTTTGTGAGGAGGTGGAGATCCTTAGAAAAAGGAGGATGGGAATTGAATATGCTTTAGCAAGACCCTTGGAATCACCTTTGCCTAGGTTGCCATCTACACCTTCATTTGAGTGGATGAAACTCATTTCTATTATCTTTATTATCCCACTTGAATATAGCTTGCTTGAAACGGATGGTCAACTTAGGATGCTTTGTGGGATGAAGCGTAAAAGAAAGATATTTCGTGGTTGGCGTTGCAAATCAAGGCTCATTATGGTTGAAGCTTCAAGGAGTAAAGGTTGGACTAGTGCTCAATTGGATGGGTCTAGGAGGATAGTTTGGTACTTTCATGAGAATTCATCTCTCTTGCCACCCGGAGGAAACCACCATGATCAACTCAAGGACGGGTGTGAAAACAAAGTGTGGGATCCCGGATCGCACATGGAAGATCAACTTTGGGAGCCTATGGTTTGTGAAGAACTCCATCAAAGCTTGGAGTTATTAACTTTGAATGATGAAGCGCAATGGAAGTCCAAGCATTGAGGATGTTCAAGGATGGATTCAAGCACAAGCCACCTTGATGAGGAGCTCCCCATAAGTCTAACTTAAGGACAATAAACAAAAGTGCTAGGTGGGAGACACCCCACCATGGTAACATCTTTCCCTTTTCCTCTTTGTAAATGTTGGTAATTTAGGTTTAATTTTATGTTTTGATTGCTTAATTAAGTTTATCTGGGAGTCTAGTAGGTTAAATAAGGTTTTATGATGTTTTGGTAGTTGTTTGGAGGTTTTACATGCTTGGTTTGGTGCAAAAACATAGAAAAATTTTGAAAAACAGAGCACCACCCACGCGCACGCGCACTCCACACGTACACGTGAATCAAGCAATTTCGGCCATCCACGCGGACGCGCCATGTACACGTACGCGTGGATTGAGTTTCTCCACCCCTCCATACATTCACCCGAGAGTTGTGCCTGAAGTGTGCCAACTTTGTGCCCCAAGGCACGCGAACGCGTACCTTGCACGTCTGTATCGACTCTCTGCCTTGCCATGCACGCGTACGCGTACTGCACGCGTACGCGTCGCTTCCATTTTCATCAATCCACGCTTACGCGCACATGACGCGCATGCGTGGATTGCCCTGTTTCACCTTCTTTTCTTCTCTTCTTTCCATTTCTTTCCTTCTTCTCTTTTCTCTTCTTTTCTTTCCACCTTTCAAACATCATCCGACACTACCAAACATCATGTAATACCATTTCTTTCAGTTAGTTAGTTAGTTTAATTTTTTATTTCCATTATAAGTGTTGGATTACTAATCTTGTTTACCATTTACTACTGCTTATTACTAATGGGATGTTAGTTTTACATCATTGTTGTTATTGTCATTGTTGGATTTCTTTGTTGAGGTTGCAATTTATTACTTGGTCTTAAATTTTTATGTTGAACATTTGTGAATACCAAGTACATGTTACGTTGCCTTCATGCATCTTAACTCTTTGAATTGCATGTTTTGGCCACCATGCATTCATCATCTATTGTTAGGCAATTGTATATTATCATTGCATTTTTTTAGGTGATGCTTGTTTATGGTTTACCCTTATTCACATCACTTATTTCATGCATTGAGATTGTAGAATTGTGAAATTGGATCGAAAGCTTACCTAGTGACATATTTTTGAGCTTTGTAAAGGTTTATGGGCTATGCTTGCTATGTGATTGATTTTCACTTCTATCCTCTTTTTTCCAAGTTCCATAGCATCCATGTGTTTCACCTCTATGTCACTTAGGTGTTGCAACAACTTCAATATGTGTCATTGATTGTTGTGTGAGTTTCATATACCATTTTGTTCACTAAGTCTACCTACACATCAATCAATATCCATGCATTATCCAATTTCACAATTGCTTGAATGCTTCCATGCCTCTTCACTACTTGTGTGGTTGACTTAACCTACAAGTCTTTTAAAGTATCTCAAGCACACTAGAATGAGTGAAATGCATGTTTTCTCTTGTATAATTGTGACATGATTTTTAAATACTAGGGTGTGAGTTCTAAACCGCATGCAAGTTAGGACCCACACACTTATTTTTCATTATTGTCACACCAATTCACTCACTCAATTCTAGTGATTTACCTCATTCCAACAATCCATGCTTCCTTGCTTGTGCATTTACTTGTCTTATTATCTCCTGTTTTCTATATTTAGGATGAGTCATCATAAGCAAAAATGGAAGCGGGAGAAGAACACGCAGCACCGGTTGACCTACCAGCTGAAGGTAGCAACTCAGAAAGTCGCCGTACCCCCTTGCTCATCTTTGAGTGCACCGAGGACGGTGCAAATTTTTAAGTGTGGGGAGGTCGTCCGACCGCTCGGCATTTTTGGGTGACAAGTTTCTAATCCCAACACTTTTGCATTTCATTTTAGGATTCTTAGTTGCACTTTCTTATTTTGCATATGTATATAATAAGCTTAGTCAAAATCATGATATTT
Source organism: Arachis hypogaea (assembly GCF_003086295.3). Classification (NCBI taxonomy): domain Eukaryota; kingdom Viridiplantae; phylum Streptophyta; class Magnoliopsida; order Fabales; family Fabaceae; genus Arachis; species Arachis hypogaea. The sequence continues at coordinate 118,431,555 of NC_092054.1, read as the reverse complement.
TCCAAGAATTTTATCTATAGGGCACCCCAATTGAGAAAAAACTTTTTTAGAAGTTGCTTAAATTATATACTTTGTGGAACATGATTTTTGAGCTAAGAATACAAGCATGTGAGATTTGAGCCTAATTGTGTGGTTACATCATATATAACCACTTATTTTCATTCTTTTATGCATTATTCTCTTCCTATGATTGTAATCTTTGATTTGTTTAATTCTATATGTCCATTATTTTGTGTATACATGCATTTACATGATTGAGGCCATTGTTCAAATAGCTCACTTACCCAAATAGCCTATCTTTTATCTTCCATTGTTAGCCAATTTTGAGCCTATGCTTAACCCATTTGTTCTTAATTGTAGCACATTACAAGCCTAAGTGAAAAACAATAAATATCCCTTAATTTGGATCTTTGATTAGCTTAGGCTAGTGAGAGTGTTTATCATTTAATTTTGGGAGATTTGGGAACATTGGGTAGAGATAAAAGTGTATTTTTGTATTTGTGTTGAGAATCTTGGGAATTGGGTACATACTCATGTATTAATCATGTGTAAACCACATGCATTGATGTTCTTGTATATATTTTAGTTTGAAAAAAAAAAATATATATATATATATATATATATATATATATATATACAAAAAAAGAAAAAAATAATATATAGAAAAAAAAAAGAAGAAAAAAAAAGAAAGCAATAAAAAGGGGACAAAATGCCCCAAAGCAAGGTTCAATAAAAGTCAATGCATATGGGTGATGATCAAGAAAAGAGAATGCATCAGTGTGTGAAAAAGTGAAGAATGGGTAGTTAGGTTTGTTTAGATTTGTATATGTTGTCATAGGATAGGTGGGAAGTTTGATGCACGGAAACTTGTCTCTCAACAAATTTCCCTCGGCAAGTATACCGAATTGTCGTCAAGTAAAAACTCACAATAGAGTGAGGTCGAATCCCACAGGGATTGATTGGTCAATCAACTTTAATTAGAGGAATGTTCTAGTTGAGCTAAGTAGAATTTAATGTGAGAGTTGCAGGAAATTAGATGGCGGAAAAGTAAATAACAGAAAATGTAAATACTGGAAATAAAGAGCTGAATGTAAATGGCGGAAGGTAAACTGCAGAATCTTAAATGGGGAATGGGGAATTTAGCATGAAAGTAAATTACAGAAATTAAAGAGAATGGGTAAGATCAGAAATGGGGGATTCATTGGGCTTAGGAGATGTTGCATTCTCCAGATCAAGTTCATTTTCATCTCTTCCTCAATCAATGCATTCATTGATCTCCTTGGCAATCTTAAGTGATTGAACTCCAATTCCTTGGTAATTCAATCTCTCAAATCTTGATCAATAGCCAATTCCTTGGTCTAATTGCTCATGAGAAGAGATGAAGTATGGTCACTGATTATACCACATGTATTTCCAAATCAAAGTGTTGGTAGGATTATATGTCATTATATCCATCCAAACCCCAATTTGGTCCAACATGAGAAAGCATTTCTAGCATGATCTCTTCATTCCTCTTCCAAGGTTCCGAAGAGATCCAAGTATGAATAGCTTCTTTTCCAAGACAACTACCCAATTGGATGAAGATTGAAAGCTTTCTAGTAAAATCAAGAGAAAAGAAAGAAGAAGAATAATGAAAACTATTATTGATCCCTCAAATTACAACAGAGCTCCCTAACCCAATGAAAGGGGTTTAGTTGTTCATGGCTCTGGGAATGGAAAACAAAGATGGAGAATGCATTCTGAAAAGTAAAACTATAAGTTACAGAGAAAGTAAAATTATACAGAGAGTAGTCCTCTCAATCCAAAAGCTCTTCTCTAGTTCAAAACTACTCCTATATATACTACTCTTCTGATCTTCCAGTTGGCTCTTCAAGTCTTCGATATGGGCCTTTGGATCTTGAGTTGAAGCAGTTTGGAATCTTCAGTGGGCTCAGCTTTACTTGCAGAGAAAGTGTGAAGTAGGCATGGACTTTGGCTAGGACGTTAGTGGCGTTAACATTAAGTGAAAATGTGGGTTCGAGAACGTTAGTGACAATCACCTTTTGCACTAATGTTCCTAGCCCAAGATGAGTTACGTTAACTTCAACGTTAGTGGCACTAACGTGACCACTAACGTTGCCTCTTGGTCCATCGCGAGGGTTATTGGTGTTTACCTTTGCCAATAACGTTGCCCTTAGCCCCTTTTTCTCACATTAGAGTCCATGTTAGTATAACTAACGTGGCTCTTAACGTGGGTATGCCTTAGCCTCGAGAGCGTTAGTGACACTTACCTTTGTCACTAACGCTCCAAACGCCCCTTCTCACGTTAGTGCCCCACGTTAATTGTCTTAACGTGGCCACTAACGTGGTGGTGATTGCTATCTCCAACGTTAGTGACAAAGGTGAGTGTCACTAACGTTGGCTCATCAATTCTTTCCTTCACGTTAGCTTCCACGTTAATGCACTTAACATGGTAACTAACGTGGCTCATAGTGGCTTAGTCCAACGTTAGTGACAAAGGTGAGTGTCACTAACGTTGGCGATTCCTTGCTCCTTCCACGTTAGAGTTCATGTTAACCAAGTTAACGTGGCTCTTAACGTAGCCAATATGGGCTTAGTCCAACGTTAGTGACAAAGGTGAGTGTCACTAGCGTTGGCATTATCTTCCTCTTCCACGTTAGAGTTCACGTTAACTGAGTTAATGTGACTCTTAACGTGGCCAATTGCCCTTTTGGAGCGTTAGTGGCACTTACTTTTACCACTAACGCTTGGAGCTTCCTTTTCCTCCACGTTAACTACCATGTTAATGTAGTTAACGTGGTAATTAACGTGGGATATGATGGCTTCAAAGACGTTATTGGCGATCACTTTTCTTATTAATGTTGCAAGCTAGCTCCCATTCCACATTAGTGGTCACGTTAGTTAGACTAATGTGGCTACTAACGTGGCTTTTCCTTGCTTCCTTTGTCTTGAAATCAAGCAAATAAAGTGCATCAAAGCTCTAATCCAAGTTATGAGTCATGCATCATCCAATTTGTCATTAAATTCATGCATAATTTTCATGAAATCATATAAAATTCACAATATTTGCTTGAATCAAGATGTAAGTGAAATTCTACCCAAAACTTGCTTATTTCTTAAGAAAATGCATGAAACTACCCTAAAATAGTAAAGAAAAGGTCAGTGAAACTGGCCAAAATACCCTGGCATCACAACACCAAACTTAAAGCTTGCTTGTCCCTAAGCAAGTACTAAAACATGAGAATGATGAATGGAATGACAAAAGGAATGAATCATTATTGTGGAAGTCATGTCTTTGGTTTTATGGGGTTTCATGCATAGCAACTTAGGTTCATTCCTTTACTGGCTTTCAAACCTTTATCATGCCCTGGAATACTCAAGGTTTATTGCATCCTTAGGCTAAGTGCTCTGTGAGGGGACGACTCTTTAAAATAAGCTTTCAGCCAACACTCCCGAACCAGTTGGTTCAAGGTGCTAGGTGTTGAAACACCCCTAAGGACTTACTCCCTCAAGTCTCTCTCCCCCATACATGCGCACCACAGGCACATGGTTTGTTATTTTCTTTCCTTGAGGCCTTGGTTTCCAGCACCTCTTTGGGTTACTAAATGTTCTGTAGCAAGGTTGCTCTTGATAGTGGATTTTTAGTTAATAATCCCGGGTTAGTTAACCCAAGTTACCAAGTGATGAAGCACTCCTAAGAACTTATTCATCCAAGCAGATCCTTGGTACAAGAGCACCACAGACACATCCCTCAAGATTCAAGCCCTTGGTGCCTAGCCTTTTTCTTTATTACTTTTCTTTCTTTTTCAACTCTTATTGTTCTTTTCCTTTTTCTTATTAGGATCTTATTATTTAGCTAGTCTCATGGAGTGTGTTTCAAGCATATGATTCAGGACAGATAGTTGCCTTCCTACCTTGTTGGTGAACCAACTTAGCTAAGTGATTACTACACCACAAATTTAAGGACCTACTCCACAACTTGAACATCACTCTGGTCTTTTCATAACATCTCTTTTTATTTGGCTTAAAAGGCAAGCATACAAGTGAGCAAGGTGAAAATGAAGACAGGTTAATTGGACCAGCACACATATGACCTAAGCAATGAAAATGCTAAAGACAGAATTGAAAATTCCTAAGCTACCATGGAAACATGTTCTATTTCATACATGATTTTCCTTATTTAAAGCTTTGAAAAAGATGGAACAAAGAGGGAACTCCACCACCTTTTACTCATGGGAGTGCTCATGTTCTCCCTCTTGTTTGCCCCCTTTGTGTTTTTCTTGAGTGCTTGAACTCCCACTTTCCTTGCCTTTTCCAATCAACTTTTTCCAGAAGCCAGCATCTTCCATCTTCTTTTTCAATGTTTCCTTCTGCTGTTTCACCCTCCTTTCCTCTTGTTCTGTTAGCTCTTTTTGGACTTCATCATACCTAGGGATTGCAGAGTGCAGATTATGCATATGACCAGAAATATAGTTCAACTTGGCTTGAGTGTTTATGTTGAACTCCTCCCTATGTAGTTGCCATCCTTCATTCAGTACGCTGAACTCATTGAATGCCTTCGTCTGAGCTAGCTGTCGTTGGTTGAGTTCTTGAAGGTGTTTGTCTTGACGCTCTTGCCTTTCAGTCACTTGATTGATGGCTTGAGTAAGCTGGGAGTAATGTTCCATTTGCTGTTTCTGCCACTCCTCTTGTTGATTCATCCAATTAGAAAGCAGTTCTTCTTGACGATCCATTCTTTGGGCTTGAATGTGCAGTTGTTGTTCTCGTCCCTCCATATAACTCCTTGCTAGCTCCTCAATGGCTCCGTGAATGTGATTCAAGTTGATGTTGGTTGGATCATAGTACTCTTCTTGCTGGTATTCTTCTTGATGAGATTCTTCTCGGTGAGGTCCCTCTTGTGCTGTTCTTTTCCCTATTTGAGGCCTTCTTTGTTGTTGGGCGGGTGCCACATAAGTTATTCGCTGTAGCGTGACTGACCTTCCAGGGTTCACCCAACTTGGATTGCTGTCCTCGAAGACTACCTTGGCTTTCGTACACAGTCTAAGGATGGTGCTGGGGTACCAAAGTCTAGCACCTGAATCATTCTTCTCGGCTGACTCTTGAATCCCCTCAGCTATAATCTCGTGCACATTGATGCCTCCACCCTTTATTAAGCAGTGTACCATAGTAGCTCGAGTAGTGTTAACCTCCGAATTGTTCGTGGCTGGGAGGATAGATCTCCTCACGAGCTCAAACCATCCCTTGGCTTTCGGGATGAGGTCTCCTCTCCTGATGAACCGGGGTCTCCTATCCGAATACCTTTTGATGACAAGTCATCCTAGCCCATTTTAGCTAGTCTTTTTCTTTTGTTTTCATTAGAATTATGCACTTTCTTAAGCTACAAGCAAGCTAATTGAGTAGATTTTCATGTTTCCCTTGATTGAACCAACCATATGTGAATTCATGCCATTTCATGAGGTTTTGAACTATATTTGTTGCATATTGTGGAAGATTGAATACCTCATGATTTTGAGCAAAACTTTGATTAGTTTGGTTGATCAATGATAGGTGAAGAAGGCTTGGAGAAAGGTTGAAGCAAAGAGGAATGGCTAGGAGTGAAGAGAGGACAATGGAATAAGTGAAAATTGAACCGGGTTGCATGAAGTTAGCCCCAACGTTAGCCCCCTAACTTGGAGGCTAACGTTGGGCATATGAATCACTCTTTGGAAGTAGCCAACGTTAGCTCCAACGTTAGCCCCCTAACTTGGAGGCTAACGTTGGAACTTGAGAGTTTCTCCCTGGGCTACCAACGTTTGCGCCAACGTTAGCCCCCTAACTTGGAGGCTAACGTTGGCACTTAAATCACAATGGGGGAGTAGGCAACGTTTGCGCCAACGTTAGCCCCCTAACGTGGAGGCTAACGTTGGCACCAATCACACCAAGCAAGGCCAACGTTAGGGTCAAAGTTAGACCCCTAACGTTGGCGCCAACGTCTAAACCAGAAGAATGTGGTTTGCTGATATGAAAAGTTAGGGTCAAAGTTAGACCCCTAACTTTGACCCTAACGTTGAAGACCAACGTTGGCTAACTCCATTTCCGGTTCAATTGGTTCACTTCGGTTCTTCTTCAATCTTCAAGAGCAATCAACCAAGGCCTCTTTCAACCCAATTCCACCAAGAACAAAGGCCCAACTCAAGGCTTGAAGATCATTTTGGAAAGTGTATAAATAGGATAGAATTCAATTTGTTTGGAGAGCTTTTTGGGGAGAGTTTTCTTTTAGAGCTTTCCTTTTAGAGTTTTCATAATAGTTTTCGGAGAGCTTTTGAACTTGAGTGAACTTTAATTTCTTGCTTTCATTACTTTCAATTTCATTTTACTTTTGTCTTGGATCTTGGATTGGAGAATTGAAGAAATTCTGTTTCAATCTCAATCTTGGATCTCTCTGTTTATTTACTGCTTAATTGAATTTCCGTTTCTGTTACTTACTTCATCTATTCTCTTTGCAATTTACAATTTCCTTGCTATTGTTCTTGTTGGATCTAGGAAGGCATTGAGATCTAGACTTGGTTTTCTAGTCTCTGGGTCCTGAGATCTGAATTTCTCATTTCAATTCCCTGCTTATTGCTTTTTCTGTTCATTTACTTTACTGTTTCAAGATCCGGTTTAATCCCAATTCCCTTTTCCTCTTCTGTTTGATGCAATTTAGTTTTTCCTTGTTTAAATTCTGCAAATCCATTCCCCAATTCCCTTTACATTTCAAGCAATTTATATTCCTTGCACTTTAAGATTCCGCAATTTACATTTCTTGCACTTTAAGTTTCTGCCATTTAATTTCTTGTTCTTTAAGATTCAGCAATTTAATTCCCTGCTTTCTTTAATTTCATGCAATTTACATTCTGCAAGTCACAAATCACTCAACCAACACTTGATTCGCTTGACTAAATCAACCACTAAACTAAAATTGCTCAATCCTTCAATCCTTGTGGGATCGACCTCACTCCCGTGAGTTTTTATTACTTGATACGACCCGGTACACTTGCCGGTTAGATTTGTGTGTTTTGGGAGAAATTTATTTTTCACCAAAATACTCATCAAGTTTTTGGCGCCGTTGCCGGGGAATGATTAGATTGACAATGATTAAGTGAGGTGGTAATCTAGATCAAGCACTTTTTCTTTATTTTTCTTTAACTTTTGATTAACCCACTAACTGTTTGAATTTTTGCTTAAGCTAACTAAAACTTCATTCTAGCAGTAGATTGAAGTATCACTGGTTTGTGTGCTCTTATGTTCTGCTTGTATGTCAGGTACACAAAGAGCCATACCCAATTTTCATGAACAAGACGAAAGAACTCTCAGGAGGTTAAGAAGAGCCGAAAGAGGGAAAAGTATTGTTGGAGAAGAAGAATCTGAGGAAGAATACCACGAGATGGAAGGAGATACATCTAATCCAGGAGAAGGAGTTAATAATCCACCACAACAGAGGAGAGTATTGGCTTCCTATACTTTTGCAAATGCTAGACATTGTGGAAGCAGCATTCTCACCCCTAATGTCAATGCAAATAACTTTGAACTGAAGCCACAACTCATCACATTGGTCCAGAATAACTGCTCATTTGGAGGAGGACCATTGGAGGATCCAAATCAACATCTATCTACCTTCTTGAGGATCTGTGACACTGTCAAATCCAATGGTGTGAATCCTGAGACTTACAAGCTTCTGCTGTTCCCGTTCTCATTAAGGGATAAGGCTGCACAATGGCTTGAAACTTTTCCCCAAGCAAGTATCACTAGTTGGGATGACTTGGTGGCTAAATTTCTAGCCAAATTCTATCCACCCCAGAGAGTCATCAGGCTGAAAACTGAGGTGCAGACATTCACACAATTAGATGCTGAATCCTTGTATGAAGCATGGGAGAGGTACAAAGCCTTAATCAGAAAGTGCCCTCCAGAGATGTTCAATGAATGGGATGTGCTGCAAAATTTCTATGAAGGCCTGACATTGAAATCTCAGGAGGCATTAGATCATTCTGCTGGAGGTTCACTACAACTAATGAAAACTGCTGAGGAAGCTCAGAATCTTGTGGACATGGTGGCCAACAATCAATATTTCTTTGCTCATCAAAGAAGCCGCCAACCATCACAAAGAAGAGGAGTAATGGAACTAGACGGAGTGGATTCAATCCTAGCTCAAAACAAGATGATGCAGCAGCAATTTCAACAACAATTTGAGCAAATGGCTAAGAGGATTGACAGTCTCCAAGTTGCAGCAGTCAACACTAGCCAGCCATCAACCACATGGGGTCAGAGTGAAGAGACTCAAGAGGAGCAACAACAAGAACAAGTCCAGTACATGCACAACCAAAATTCTGGGCCAAATGAAGTATATGGTGACACTTACAACCCTTCTTGGAAGAACCACCCAAACCTTAGGTGGGGAGACAATCACAACCAAAATCAACAACCATGGCAGAGAAACTCAAACCAAAACACTTTAAGAAACAACCAAAACCACAACCAGCAGCAAACCAACCAAAACCCCTACAGAAAACCTCAAAACAACTACTCCAACCCCAACCATTACCAATCTAATAACCAACCCACCAACCAAAATGCCTACCATCCATCATCCACATTTCACAACCCACCACAAGCATCACCTGAATCTCAAAGACTCACCAACTTGGAAACCTTGATAGACAAAATGTGGAAACACCAAGAAATGACAACCAAGAACCATGAAGCCTCCATGAAGAGCCTAGAGAGGCAAATTGGGCAAATCTCCAAACAGATTTCTGTTGAGAAATCTTCAAGCTCACTGCCAAGTGACACAATCCCAAATCCTAAGGAAGAATGCAAGGCAATACAATTGAGGAGTGGAAAAGTCTTGGTGAAAAATGAAGAAGCAACCAAGAAGCCAAAGGAAAGTGACAAGAAACAAGCTGAAGAAGAGAAAGTCAATGACAAGAAGGAGGCAGCAAGCAAGCCAACTCAGGATCAAGCTCAAGAAAAAGAAGATCAGCCACAAAAATCAAGAAAGGGAAAGGAAGTAATTGAAGAGCCAACTGAGGACCAAAGGCAGGGAAATAACTTCACTCCTCCCTTGCCATATCCTCAAAGGTTTAACAAGGAAACTAAGGACCAACACTTCCCAAAATTTCTTGAAATCTTCAAGAAGTTAGAAATCAATATTCCCTTAACTGAAGCACTTGAGCAAATGCCCCTGTACGCAAAGTTCTTGAAGGAACTTATCAACAAGAAGAGGAGTTGGCAAGTTAATGAAACTGTACTGCTCACTGAGGAATGCAGAGCACTAATCCAGAAGGGACTTCCTCCCAAACTTGAGGACCCTGGGAGTTTCTTTCTACCCTGCGCCATTGGCAGTATGACTATCAAGAAGGCGATGTGTGACTTGGGAGCTAGTATCAATCTGATGCCTGCTTCTCTAGTGAAAAAGTTAGGCATAAAAGAGGTAAAACCGGTACAGATGTCTCTAGAATTGGTGGACAAATCAGTGATATGCCCCAGTGGTATAATTGAGAACCTTCTAGTCAAAGTAGACAGATTCATCTTCCCAGCAGATTTTGTGATCCTGGATTCGAATCAGGATGAGGGCGATTCCATTATACTGGGAAGACCGTTTTTAGCCACTGCTAGGGCCATCATAGACATAGAGCAAGGAGAATTAACCCTCAGGATGCATAATGAAAGTATCACTCTGAGTGTACTACCAGAAACACCGAACAGTAATGAAAAGAAGGATGGTACAGAAACAGACAAGGAGAATCTGCAGTGGAGGGAGGAAATCAACAAGACAAACAACAACTGCCCTCCCAAGCAAGAGATAGACGATACAGCAGGCCAAAAAGAGAAAGAGACTGTGCAAAGTAATGAAGAAGCTCAAGGGAACATTGTAGTATTGGCAACTAAGAAAAGGAATTTCAAAAGGGAGCCTGTTTTCAAAGAAGAAGAATTAACAAAAGGAAGGAAGAAAAACAAAAACAGAATCAAAAAGGGGTGGAAGAACAAAAAAATCCCAACAGAAGGGCTCTTCAAAGGTGACAAAGTGCAGTTAGTCTATCAACAACTGGGAACAGACCAACAGACTAACGATTACTACACTGTGAGCAAAATATTATCACTAGAACATGCTGAGATAGAGCACCAAGGAACAAAGAAGAAGCTCACGATCAGAGGGGACAAGTTGAGGCACTACAGTCATCAACCACCATAAAAGAAAGCTTCAATGTCAAGCTAGTGACAATAAAAGAGCGCTTGTTGGGAGGCAACCCAACCGGAGGTACTTTTCTTTCATAGTTAGTTCAATAAAAAGGTTAAATGAGTAGTATGTATTGCAAGGAGCTAAGTTTGGTGTTTCACACCAAAACATATTAAGGGAGAATGAAGGATTCTAAGTTTGGTGTTCCACCAAAATCTTACTTAAAAGCACATTCTCACTTTCTATATAAAGAGCTACCAGCTCCAAGCAATCTGACAAATCATTTAAGCATTGTCTGTTTCTAGTTTTCAATTTTATTACCTTTAGCGAAGATTTAAGCTTTCACATATGGTTATGGATAAGAAACATGGCAAGAGACTGAGTTTGGTGTTCACACACCAAAGTAAGTTCAAACGCCTACAAGAAAGTCTTGCACACTAACAAATCACATAAGGGCTTGAGAAACAAGCAACTTCCATTAACACTGCAGAAAATCAATCACTCTTATGGGAGGACTACTCACCATTAGCTGAGATGAAAGAAGAAGGAGCCACCAAGAGGTTGTATTGTCATTTAACTCCATCAGTATTGAATTGCTCAAATTTGGAAGTATGAATATGCCCATTTTAACAGAAACTGTTAGTGTAGTATGCATCAATTATGTTTTTGTAGGCTGGTTTTTTATGTGTTGGCTTGTGTGTTCATTTTCACTTAACAAGAAGTATGTGTTGTCCCCTGCATCTTTAAATTTAATAAAAGAACAGTTTGAATGTGAAGTGAAATGGTCTCTGTTAGTTAGAAGTGGAATAAAAGTAAGTGGTGGTGTGTGTGATTGCATTATAACTCACTTTAGTGAATAAAGAGCTAAGATATCTCCTTCTAAGTAGAGAGTGGCCTATTGTCTATGAATCTCAATTGAATAGAATTCCTTGGTTAGAAAGAAAAACAAAAAAAAGAAAGAAAGAACAAAGAAAGCTAAAAGGTGGCAAAACAAAAGAAAAACAAAAAGAAATAAAGCTGGACACCAATAGCTTGAACTCTGAAATATATGCCTGTGATGTTTTTGTACTAGGATCTGCTTGGATTAGTAAGCTCTTAGGAGTGCCTCAACACTTGGTGACTTGGGTTAACTAACCCGGGATCATCAGCTGAAAATCCACTATCAAGAGCAACCTAACTACAAAGCATTTAGTAGCCCAAAGAGGTGCTGGGCATCAATGTTTTAAGAAGGAATGTGAGCCAAGTGTCTATGGTGAATAATGTGTCAAGTATAAAAAGAAAATGAACTTGCTACACATGACACTCAAATAAAGCTTTTGAATAAAGTAATAGCCAAGGATAAAGGAATAATGAGAGGTCATAGCAGTATGTCACTTGAAACTTGAAGGAAACTTTCTAGGCCTAGGAGTCAATAAGAAGTGAGCATTTGCATATCCACATAAAACCCCATGAACTATCAATAACACTTTGCTAGCATGAACTTCCTCTTCCATTTCATTCTTTCTTCTTAATAAATTCATTTCTTGCTTGGGGACAAGCAAGCTTTAAGTTTGGTGTTGTGATGACAAGTCATCCTAGCCCATTTTAGCTAGTCTTTTTCTTTTGTTTTCATTAGAATTATGCACTTTCTTAAGCTACAAGCAAGCTAATTGAGTAGATTTTCATGTTTCCCTTGATTGAACCAACCATATGTGAATTCATGCCATTTCATGAGGTTTTGAACTATATTTGTTGCATATTGTGGAAGATTGAATACCTCATGATTTTGAGCAAAACTTTGATTAGTTTGGTTGATCAATGATAGGTGAAGAAGGCTTGGAGAAAGGTTGAAGCAAAGAGGAATGGCTAGGAGTGAAGAGAGGACAATGGAATAAGTGAAAATTGAACCGGGTTGCATGAAGTTAGCCCCAACGTTAGCCCCCTAACTTGGAGGCTAACGTTGGGCATATGAATCACTCTTTGGAAGTAGCCAACGTTAGCTCCAACGTTAGCCCCCTAACTTGGAGGCTAACGTTGGAACTTGAGAGTTTCTCCCTGGGCTACCAACGTTTGCGCCAACGTTAGCCCCTAACTTGGAGGCTAACGTTGGCACTTAAATCACAATGGGGGAGTAGGCAACGTTTGCGCCAACGTTAGCCCCCTAACGTGGAGGCTAACGTTGGCACCAATCACACCAAGCAAGGCCAACGTTAGGGTCAAAGTTAGACCCCTAACGTTGGCGCCAACGTCTAAACCAGAAGAATGTGGTTTGCTGATATGAAAAGTTAGGGTCAAAGTTAGACCCCTAACTTTGACCCTAACGTTGAAGACCAACGTTGGCTAACTCCATTTCCGGTTCAATTGGTTCACTTCGGTTCTTCTTCAATCTTCAAGAGCAATCAACCAAGGCCTCTTTCAACCCAATTCCACCAAGAACAAAGGCCCAACTCAAGGCTTGAAGATCATTTTGGAAAGTGTATAAATAGGATAGAATTCAATTTGTTTGGAGAGCTTTTTGGGGAGAGTTTTCTTTTAGAGCTTTCCTTTTAGAGTTTTCATAATAGTTTTCGGAGAGCTTTTGAACTTGAGTGAACTTTAATTTCTTGCTTTCATTACTTTCAATTTCATTTTACTTTTGTCTTGGATCTTGGATTGGAGAATTGAAGAAATTCTGTTTCAATCTCAATCTTGGATCTCTCTGTTTATTTACTGCTTAATTGAATTTCCGTTTCTGTTACTTACTTCATCTATTCTCTTTGCAATTTACAATTTCCTTGCTATTGTTCTTGTTGGATCTAGGAAGGCATTGAGATCTAGACTTGGTTTTCTAGTCTCTGGGTCCTGAGATCTGAATTTCTCATTTCAATTCCCTGCTTATTGCTTTTTCTGTTCATTTACTTTACTGTTTCAAGATCCGGTTTAATCCCAATTCCCTTTTCCTCTTCTGTTTGATGCAATTTAGTTTTTCCTTGTTTAAATTCTGCAAATCCATTCCCCAATTCCCTTTACATTTCAAGCAATTTATATTCCTTGCACTTTAAGATTCCGCAATTTACATTTCTTGCACTTTAAGTTTCTGCCATTTAATTTCTTGTTCTTTAAGATTCAGCAATTTAATTCCCTGCTTTCTTTAATTTCATGCAATTTACATTCTGCAAGTCACAAATCACTCAACCAACACTTGATTCGCTTGACTAAATCAACCACTAAACTAAAATTGCTCAATCCTTCAATCCTTGTGGGATCGACCTCACTCCCGTGAGTTTTTATTACTTGATACGACCCGGTACACTTGCCGGTTAGATTTGTGTGTTTTGGGAGAAATTTATTTTTCACCAAAATACTCATCACCTTTCCCAGTCAGATCCTATAACACACATATCGTTCACAATTTCCTCAAGTTCATCATTGTCGGGGCCATTACTTATTCTTACATGATAACTGGGCTCATCAAAATGTGACGATTTCAGCTGAAGAGTCCTTGTTATGGCATTGGGGCTGAAGTCCACCTCTGTTCCTCTCACGTAATTTTGAAGGTGGGGCCTTAGTTTTGTCTTCTCTGACCATATTTGCATAGAACTCTTTGATAAGGTTTGCATTTATCTTTGCTTCTGGGTTCGTGAGCCTTTGCTAACCCCTTTGTTCAATCTTCTCTCAAATCTGTGGGCACTCATCCTCGTTGAACTAGAATGTTAACTCAGGCAATATCTTTTTGAGCTTTATCCATTCAAATTCGAGTTCATCGAATGCAGTTTTGAATCTCCCTTCATCGAAAGGGGTGCTCTCCACCGATTCCTTCCTCTTTTGCCTCTTGGAGCTTGATGATGCCATAAGTGACTTTTGAGATGTGAAGGTGTACAGGGTGTGGATAATGAGCTTCGGCCGGTTAAGATGGGTTAAAAGGAGTTGGGTGCTGAAAATGGGAAGTGTAAGGGATGGAAATTGCAATGTGAAAGGAGTATGGAGTAAGAGTCTCTTATATAGAGAAATGGTGGGTAGATGAAAGGTGTGGATTGAATGTGTAGGCCTATGATGAACGGATGGGGTTTAGTATGGGATGGGCACAAGGATCATCAACTTTTTGGAGAGGGGTTGGTTCGATTTCCAAGCGTGTCATTCTTTCAATGTTGCATGGCAATATTTCCCAATGCATTCCCCTTGAAACACGTGTATAGTCCTCTCCTTCTGAAGTGACCGAACCCTTCCTCCTTCAATTGTCCCATCAATTTTCCTACAAAATAAAAGGGATGTGATTAATGAAATTGTGAAAAGTGGTGGCAGAATTTAAAGAAATTAGGATAACTACTTTTTAAAGTTTTTATTTCTAACTAACTAAGTGCTGTTCATGAGTACAAACCAACTGACTAATTGATCGTCCATGTATGCAACATTGGTGACACCAAACTTAGTTTGTGGCCATGTGATGAAAAAGAAATTGTTCAAGGTTCTAGGAGTGACATGATATGGCTTGCATTCATGTTTTCTTAGTGTGCTTTGTGTAAATCATGTTGCTTGTATGCGAAGTTTGTATTCGTAGGTTTTGATGAATGACAAACCAACAAACGACATGAAAGACAAACCAACAAACAACTTGAATGAACAAGCATGTTGAAAGATCAACCAACATTCAACATTGAGGAATGAAGAGTTGAAAGCAACACAACAACAACAAGAAACTCAAGTCCACAACATTTGAAGACAAGTATAGTGTCTTAGGACTTAGGTAACTTCTTGTTAAGAACCAATTGCTAAATCTCTCAACACACACTCACAAAATGTTTTGATGCACATCTTGCAATTCGATGCTAGCCAAATGGTTTAAAAACTTGTTTTCAAAGGTACAAAAGCATAGGAATTGACTCCAACAAGTTTGAGATCAATCCTAAGTATTTTGAAGTGATTTTAAGCCATTCTTTAAGGTTTGCATCGATGCACC